>NC_061111.1:185395919-185443848 GCF_002878395.1 Capsicum annuum
TCCATTTTGAATAGGCATAACAAATAAGGGTATATTTTAATCACTTAAAATTGCTTTCAGTTGTTGTATTGATTTTTCATTTTTGGATAATAAGTTGCAAGTTTTGATAGAATGAATTGAATTTTAAATTTCTATTGGGTTTTGTTTAGTTGCTGACATATTTCAAGTCTTTTATTTTGATTTTAAATTTAGCAGATTTTTGTTTCGAGTTAGTTATTTAAATTTATTATTTTTTCTATGCTCAATAATAATATTGAGAGACACTGATCAAACAAAATTTTTACGCATTTTTGGCTACACCATTTTTTAAAAAACCAACAAAGACAAAACTATTTTTTATAGAAATGGTATAACCAAGAATAAAATTGATCCACACATTAAAATATCAAATTTCATCTATTTCCATGTAAGAAAATACATCCTTGATTGAAGTTCTTTCAAGATATCAAGTGTGCAGTCGGATGTAAGTTGTCAGCAGCAAGCACATCTCACCCACTTTCATTAGCTTGAATTCTTATATATAGTTGAATAATTTTTCAAAAAAAAACCTATACAATTAACATGAAGTTTCCACTCAATTTGACCAGTTTCCACTCAATTTGACCAATGAAAAGTATATATGTGGGTACAATGATATTCATTAGAATCCTGATTTAATTTGTGTGTAATCGAGCCAATCACTATTCCTTTAGGTAAACAATAAATTTGACTATTCTAGAGATATCTAGGTTGTAGGCAATTCTAGTCAAGAACATAGCATGCAGGATTTAGGTCAGTGGATTTGAAGGGGCTTAATGTATGTATAGATGAGTTTATGTATATGTGTACGTACATACATATACGCATGCCTCTGAGTTGTACGCTCGTTCTACTCAAGAATAGAGGCAGATCAAAAATTTAATATTAATGAATTGAGTATATACATTTGGACACACATTTCATGTTGCATATGTAGTATACATGATTATAAGTTATCAATTCAACTGAGCCTGCTACAAAAAGTTAGTTGTGTGTCTCTGGCTAAGAAATTAGCTAGTCATTAAGAGGAGAAAAATTTAGATGTGTCTCTAGTCAAGAGACTAGCCATAAAGAGGAGAGTAATGTTGGAAACTTAAAAAAACTGAAAGAGAGGTGGGGTTGCTTTCAATATGTTGTCAGTGTCTAATAGGATATGTGTTATGTGCATTTCTCTATTCTTCTTCTGGGCCAATATGTGTTGTTGCAGCTACTTTACTTTTTTTAGAAAAACCATTATGTATGTGTAGTCGAATGTAATTGGTTACTAACTCCATGGTCCTACAACTAGCGTACGGCAAAATTTTCAAAAAATGGCGCTGATATTTTTAGAAGAATAGGAAAAAAATTAATCATCCAGCTTATAAGTTCAGATATATCCTTGACCCATCGATTTAGTTTTGATTTTAAGCTAGAGCCTACAAAATATCTTGGGTTAATTACTACTTGCTAGCAATAATATGCTATATTTTGCAAAAAAACTGCTTTTAGGTGGAGGCTCGAAACTTCCAACCTCAAAGAACAAACTAGGCTCTAAATACCGTTCCAAGAGGTATCCATTGTCTTTTTTTCTTTGGTTAATGGGAACATTTTGTAGATTAAGCATAGGCAAAGAAACAGGTTCAAGCAATGCCCTTTAAATTTGGGGGGATCCCATAGATAAGGAAATAGTAATATCACATAACGAAATTGTTCTAGCAAAAGTAGTTCCATCAATGTTTGCTCTGTATCATCTTCTGCACAATAAAGATTGAGTCAAAATGAGTTTGTTTTTCCCCTTCCTTTGCCAATGCGTCTGCCGCTCTATTCTGCTTGCGATGAATATGTGATAGATGTAAAGTTCCCAGTTGTTGCATTAAGGACCTATATTCAAGAATAATATTAGAATAAAGGAGATAATCACTATTAATTATACAGATGACTAGAGTTGAGTTAGCGTTAATTTGAGGAGGTAAAGTTTCTCTCTATTGTCATACTTAATCCATGAAGCAAAGCTTGTAATTCAGGCAGAAGAGGTTGTGTGAACACATTTCTTGAAGAAACTCGTAACCCAACTTCTATTGAGAGTTCTAAGAAACCTCCTAATCCACCAATGCCTGATTGGCCTAAAACTACTCCATCAATATTTAGCTTGTTGATCCCTTCTGGTGGAGGTTCCCATTTTAATTGGATAGTGATCACTTGGTTTTCAGCATTGAGTTTATCCTCAATCAATAATTTGAATTCAGTTGTAGCTTCAATACTTTGGGATTGGGGAATGGGGTTTTGGTTATGATTAAAAATATTATCATTTCTACCTAACCAAATGTCCCATATACAAAAAGGTGTTAAAAATTCCAATCAATCCAGTTGTTAAAGGGTTTCTTCTTGAGAGAAAACCAAACATTAAACTAGTTCAAGGTAGAGAAGGATGAGGGATTGAAGTTACTATTGGTTATGCTTTGGTAGATCAGGTTCTGCCAATAGGTCATAAACTTTGGGCATTTGAAGAAAATATGGTCAACATCCTCATATGGGTGATTGCAGTAGGTGTAAGGGGGGTTAATGTTCAGCCTAATATAGTGGAGATAGTGTTTAGTAAGGAGACTACTGTGGTGTAACAACCAAAAGAAGGATTTAATCTTTTTTGAGGGCTCTAATCTTCCAAATCCAGTTAAAGGAGTTGGTGGCAGTAGAGGTGTTGGTGTTGGTGTTGGAGGGCTATTAGCAGCTAGGTGGTATGCACTGCTAGTTGTGAAGTGGTCATTACCAGTCAAGTCCCAATAAGATTGTTTTCTTTAGTGGTGGATGGGTTGGGCTTGTAGGCATCATTGATAGTCAAAGTTATCTCATTAGGTATGGTGAAGGACAAGTTGTTGAGGTCTCATTGTCCATTGGTGAAGAGAGAGATTCTAAATTGGTCCTCCCCTTTGTTTATAGGATCAGATATAGTTTCTCTAATGGTGTCAGTTTCTCTGATGATGCCATGGTTAGGAATCCACTTGTCCTATAAAATTGTGATTATGTTGTCTTTATTAACAATCCACCTAGAATCTTTAACACCGAGGTTTCAACCCTCTTTGATGCAGCTCTAAATTCTGTAGGAAACTTTCTTTTTTTAGTTGGGGTTAGGATTATGGCAGTAGTTGAAGTAGAGGACTTTGGACCAAATGGATTGGGTATTGTTGTGCATTCTCCATGCTAAGGTGGCATGGAGTTCCTCAGTCTTGATGATACTTTTAGGATTCCTAACCCCCCCTGAAGCCTTAGAGGTGGTGAGCTTTTCTCGACCTATGAGGTAAGGTTTTATTTTTTCAGTAGTGGTGCCTTAGACAAAGTTCCTTTGAATTCTATCAGTGGTGTTGGTAATTTATTAGGGAATTTTATCTATTGCATGATATGATTGGGCATACTCTCCAAGGTAAATTTGGTTAGCACAGTTCTTCTAGTCATATTCAGTAGTTCGATTTTCCATCCAACTAGTTGTCTTCGCATTTTATCTATAATGTATTGGAAGTCAGCATTGACAAGTCTGTTGTGGAATATAGGAAACCTCAGGTAATTTTTAAAGGTGTAGTTGGCATTGATCTTGAGGATATCAGTACAAAAGATAATAGTATTGGTGGTACAATTGAACGAGTAGATAACTTTGGATTTGGCCCAGATGCATTGCAAAAGGCTTGGAGAGTATTGATGATTGCATTACAGTTGCCAGGAGTGGAATAAGAGAAGAGAGTCAAGTCATCAGCAAAAACTAAGTGGAAAATTTTAGGACCAAAAAAAATGTTGATAGGGTCCAATGTTTTGATCTCGCTACTTTATCTATGCTTCTAGAATGTCTTTCCATGAATATAATGAAGATGTAAGGGGACATAGGGTATCCTTGTTTGATGCCTCTAGAAGGCTTAAAAAATTTTGTCTTAGACCCAATAACCAGAATGGAGAAAGAGTTGGTAGTGATGCAAGACATGATGAGTTTGGAGAGATGAGTGGGGAAATTAAAGTAGGCTAAAGTGTCTCTGATAAAGGACCATTCTAGTGTATCACAGGTGTTCTTCAAATCAATTTTAAAAATCATTCTAGCCTTTCCCCCTTCATCTTCTTAAAATAAGAAATGTATTCTTAAAATATGATAACATTATCAGAGGCTTTTATATTTGATGAAAAGTTGGCTTGGGTAGGGCCACTGATATGGGGGAAATAGGACTATTGGTGATGATTTTTGTGATTGACATAGTCAGTATTGTAAAGTACTATTGACCTAAAGTTCTTCAATATAAAAGCATTGGAGCATTTAGGGACAATATAAAAGAGGGTAGTGTTCATCTCAGAATTCATATGACCCAATTCAAAGGTTGCATGACAGAAGTTCATAGTGGAGTGGCCTACTATTGACCAGTACTTTTATCAGGCTCGGGTGTTTTCAATAAGCTAAAGGATTTCAGGATAGTGAGAACCTCAAAATCCCTAATAGAAGAGTCTATAGTGGTAGCCATAGCACCGGTGAGAGTGTTAGGGAATAAATGAGACTGATTTATGGTATTACTATAGGAGAGGTAGTCTGCAGTAAAAAGATTGGAATAAAAAAAGAAGATGTGATCTTTGGTGGATTTTTGGTCCTAGAGACAATCTCCAGAGTCATTTTTGAGGAATGTGATCATGTTCTTCCTTCAAAGAGTGAATGACTTGGTATTTTCTTCTCCCTGGCTAAGCCAGTTAATTTTGGAATTTGTTTTGCAGAATTCTTCTTCCTATTTGTGGAGAGATTCATATTCTTCTAAGAAATTAGACTCAAGACTATGAAAGAAGGTGTTGAAGGGATAATTAGAAGATCTTTGAATTTCATCCGTTCTAGCAAGGACCCTTTTTATTTTTTGGAATATTTTTTCAAATTTGTTCCTCCATATGGCTTTGGATTGGAAGGAGTTAATGGCAATACAGAGATTTGTATGGGGTTCAAAGCTGTTCTAAAATTAGATTAGAAAAGAAGGGGTGAGAACTCCACATGGGCTCCATTTTAAAAGGTTTATTACAGAAGGTGGTGATATTTTTATTCCAATTGACTATAGGAGGACACTGGCTAAAATGGCTACAAGGTAGGTGGGTGACACAAGTGTCTCGATAATTCAAAAGCCAAGAGTCATTATCCAGACATCTATCTAACTTTTTTAGGATAAGGCAAGACCTAATTTTATATTTGTTATTATTCCAGGTAAACTTGCTACCCTTAAAGCCTAGATCTATCATATTACACTGGTTTAGGTAGTATCTGAACATATTAGCCTTGTTACTATTGATGTTTTTGCCTCTGAATTTATCTTAGCCTTAAGAACCTCATTAAAATCTCCATCCCTAATGAACTAGTCACCTTTAAAAGTCTCGAATATCTAAATTAGGTTATCCTACAGTATGATACGTTTGTTGTATTCAGTGCTAGCATAAAAAGCAGAGAAAAAACAAGAGTTCGTAGAATGAGGTATCTTGACAATGGCATGAATGCCTTGGGGAGTAATGGAGATGTTTTCAAGATTGAGAATACTCTCCTGCCATATGATGAAAATTCCAATAGAAAGGTTTTCAGTCATAGATTGAATTTGGAAATAAAAATCAAGAGCAGAAGTAATATTGTTATGTTCAATCATTCTAGTTTTAGAAAATACGAGCATAGGGGTCTTATGAAGTTTTATAAGTTCTTCATATTGTCTACAGAAGGTAGTACTATTGGCTCCACGCACGTTCCAAATAACGAACTTTATAAGGGGGTCAAGAAAAGAAGGTTCATTCAGCAAACCCTTCTTTTTCTCTAACTGAAAAGTCTTGTTCTTGTCCTAAAGAGGAATCATAGCAATTGCTAAGTTCACTTGGTCCTTCTGATCCCTTATATTGAGGTTTCATTTTGTCATACCCAGGGGACAGTCAACGTTAATAATTTTATTGGAAGGCTCTTTGAATTCTCATAAGAACATACTTCCCAGTAATAAGTTTTCTGTTCTTTGTTCGCCAAAGGCCTTGATCATATCCTCTAGATCCTGGTAGCTCTTTTTTAGAGCTTCTAGAGCATATTGAGTCTCTTTTACTGGGTCTCCAATCGACGGGCTTTCCCCTTTGAGAGCATAAGTGGGATGGGTTTTCGCAAGGTTATAAAGAATGAAGGTTGGTTGGTCCCATTGGGTTCTAAGGGATGAAGTTTGGTAGGTGCAGGAGAGTATTTCTTTGGGAGAGAAAGAAGAATAGGTATTGATGGTTGATTTGGTCTATCAAGAAGTTTAGGTCCTAATTCATCATTTGGCTCAGATCCCTATATATTTGAGCTATCTCTCTTTAATAAGGTGAGCCAGATATACCGGGTCTTGAAGAAAGATAATTATTGGTTGGCTTCTAATTTTAAATGAAAGTGTATTTAATTCCCTTTGAAGTGTTAACTCCAACCATGAAAGTGGGGTGTGGTTTAGATGGTGCGGAGTTGAGATAAAAAAGAGTGGTGGGAGATCGTAATTGTTTTGGTCTGGACCGGCTGCCATTATTGATGGGAACAGTGGTAACCTTAGCTTGAGAATGTGGTGGAAATGGTGGAGGTGGTGAACCTTCATTACTAGAAGTAGTAAAGTTAATTGTGGAGTAAGTTGGCGAGACAACAATTGTCATGTCAACTGACAAAGTGCTATGATTATTTTTTGCAAGGATTGGGATATTCTGATAGGGGGGAAGATTGAGATTTCCATGGGAAAGATAAAGAGTTTAGAGTATGGGGTAGGATATGCAGTCTGAATAGGTCCTATCGTTGGCCTCTCTTGCTGACATTACTAGAGTCGCCAGTGGACTGAGATGAACTCAAATGGGGTTGGTTGGACTTTAGTAAATGGTACACCTTGTCCGAGTTTATGTTTGGGCTTTTGGGATATCGATTCCTCCCGTCGGGTCTGAATCATTGACTTTTTTTTATTTTTTATTTTCTAGGATTAGTATTAGTAGAGTCGATGGCAGCATTAATATTAAGAAATGGTTTAGTGGAGATAAACTTACTTGTGAGTGAATCTTTACCTGGGTAAAATTGCCTTGGTCGGGATCGGATGGAGTAGTCGCCTTTATGCTGGTATTTCAAAGTGTTTTTGCTCCTTGGGAAGGTCACTGTTTGCCACAAGGTAGTGGATTTTCTGGTCATTGATGAATCTGGGGTTGGGTTTTATGGAGGGAAGGGGCTAGAGAAAGAGCAGTGCTTACTGGTATAGCTAATTCTTCCACAAGCAATACACAATGTGCCTTCTCCTTCATAGAACACCATTTAGACATAATTTTCAGTGGTTACCTTTATTCTGATGAGGATTCCCAAAGTTACTTGGATACAAATTCTCACATATCTGCCTTGGAGTGTTGATGAGGTAAAGTGTCAATTTTCAGTAAATGGCTTAATTTTCTCAAGAACGGCCCTATCATAGAATTTAGTTGGCAGTTGTGATAGGCGTATCCAAATACACTGTGTGATAATATTGTATCGCTTGGGACAAAGTTTGATTTCCACTTTTGTACTGATAAAAAGTTTTCGAGTATAAACCGTGGGCACTCATAGAGAGCTTTGTGCATATTTTTTGGAAGATTGAATTTTGTAATGAAGAAATCTCATCCTAGGTCAATTAGGATGAGGTCCTTAGTGGGTTTCCATAGATCTATGAGTTTTGATCGGAGGAATTAGTTATAAATTGTTTTCCCTACTAATTTGATGATGGCAGAAAATTGTCATGGGGTGTATATTCGTTGAGTTTCTTTGTCTGATAGTATTATTATGGGTTCATCGGGTGAATCTTCATCAATCTTGTTTTTCTTAGTAATATTGTAGTAAGATTGGTGTAATCCCACTTGCTTGTCTAATAGGATTTGCCTAAACTACTATTTTGTGGGAGTGTCCTCGTCCATTAATGTGAGATTATCTGATGATTTAGGGGTTCTGGTGGTCTTAGGGGCGGCAGGTCGACATTTGGTTGAGGGGTGGTAGTCATATCTCCATTGGGTTTTTCTAGAGAACAATAAGCAAGTTATATAGGGTAAAATTCGGTATCTAATGTTAAATAGTGTCATTTCATTCAGTATATTATTTTACGTATGGCATTTTAACATATATATTTAATAAAATTTTCTAGTGTTACTTGACACCCTTTCTCTCAACATGGGACCACCTCAATTAGTAGTATTTTTGTTGCTTTCATTATCAAGAAAATACTAGGAAAACTTACCTAAATATATCATATTTAGAAAATATTTATCATTTATAGATATATATATATAATTTTAATAAATGCATAATTCACTTTTAATACATAATGCAGATATTTTATCAAAACAAGTATAATATATTTGAAACACTTATAATACATCTATATTGCATGCTTAATTCATTTTTAATATATAATACAGTTGCTACAGATGGTAAATATTTTCTAAATATGATATATCTAGGTAATAAATAAAATGTATATTTAAATGCAGTAAATATTTTATAAAACGTACTCAAATAGGTAATTTTTTTGTACTAACATCTATGAGCTATAAAATTTATTAGACAATTCAAAATTCTAAGTTTAAAATTGAAACAATATGTTGAAAGATAAAAACAATGAAAAAATTTGAGAAATATTTATAAATTATATCATAGTAAATATTTTTATGTATTAAATATTTTTGAAAATTATAGAAATATAATATCGGATTGGTTCGATTTGGTTTGACCTTTTTAATTTAAAACGAAACCAAACCAATTGTAGTTGAAATTTTTTTCAGTGCCAAACTAAGTTAAATCAAATCATTAGTCGGTTTTTTTTGTTTGACTCGGTTTGCAGTTTAGTTTAATTCACCCTTAGAAAGAAGCAAACAACGACCCATAAGAAAGACCAAAATACTATTTTGGAAAAAAATTACCCATTTGAGTACTTTTTATAAAATATTTACAGCTTTTAAAATATTTTTTATTTATTACGTGGGTGTACCATATTTAGATAGTAATATTTATCATCTATAGCAACTGCATTATGTAGTAATCATTAATTATGTATGCAATATAGATGTATTAGAAGTGTATTAAAATGTATTACATTTATAATGGTAAAACAAATGTACTATATATTAAAAACGAGTTATGTATACAATATAGATGTATTACACTATTTACTAAAAGTGAATTATGCATGCAATATAGATGTACTATAAGTGTTTTAAATGTATTATACTTATTTTAGTAAAACAAATCTACACTATGTTAAAAGTGAATTGTGCATTTATTAAAATTATACAGCTATAAATGATTAAAAAAAATTTAATATGGTATATTTATAAAACACTAGGAATGATAATAATATTGGATATCTATTCTTTAATATTGCGTAGATACAAAATTTAAATTTATTTTTCTATTTAATATTAGTCATATAATTAATACTTACTAGACTTATTTTAGCATGATGTAATATTTATAATGATAATTATTTTTATTATAACTTATTAATATGCAATATTTAATTTATACAATTTTATTATTATTTTTATTGAATATTTATTGTCATCGCTCATTTCATATTTTGTGTTTTTTTAAAGAAACGGCTAAGATAGTTTTTGGTGGGACTAAAGAAATTGTTGAAGCACAAGTGTAATGCCCCGAATAATTCAAGCCAAGGCTAGACCCATGCTTCAAGTACATGTAGGATTAATCATCAAGTTTTAACAGTATGAGGGGATTTCCCCATGTACCAAGGCCACAAGAACAACCCCCCCAATCCCTTAACCGAGCCAAAACCTTCCTTACTAATCGATTCTTAAAGAAATAATCATGTTTAAATGAGCATTTAGATGCATCGTTGATTTTCATACCCACGAAATGATAGATATTTGAATTATATTTTCAACGCATTCAGTTTCGCCTTAATCCATTATCTGAGTAAAATGTTATGACTTTTTTAGTGAAGCATTGCTCTACAGTGACGTACCACCAGCCAAACCATGATCGTGGTTACATTATACGACCATACAATGATCCCGTCATATCGAGACAACCCCAACATCTAAAAATTAACAAAGTATACCCTCATACCATGAGAGGAACCACGATCCTAGGCACGATTATGAGTCTCATGGATGCTCCTGATATAACCACTAAACCTACGAACCAAGGTGCGATAGTAGGTAGATCCCATAATTATACCAAGGTTCATCTGATCACGTTCAAATATCTCTCATCTAGATTTGAACCACGAGTGAAACCCACGATCGTAGGTTGGTCCCATAATCGTGGAAAGATCTTTTACGTCTCTCCCAACAGTTTCCAGTTACAATTTTTAAAGTGGCATATCAATCTTTTTTCACTCTTTTAACACCAAAACCACATCGTTCTGGGTAGATCAAGGGTCATTATTGGGGTTAATATTATCCTAATTTCTCATTACTTAGAAAAATATCTTATAATTAGTTTTGAAAAGAGAAAGAGGTGATTTCTTTTCCTAAGGCAGAGCTAGGATTCATCTTCCTCAAGCATCCAATTCTAAAAAATCCTTCAAGATTCTCATCTCCACGTATATGGTATTTTATCATTAGGTTCCCTTTCACCCACTGGATCTTAAATTAACCCAATTCTCCAGTTTAGTTTCTTTTTTAATTTAGGATTTATGAATATTGGTAATTTATTGATATTTCAGTCCTTGGGTGCCATTGAGTCACAATCTCCATTTTAGCATAAATTTCAGTGTTATTACTTGACCATAATCACAAATCCTAGTTAGATTGTAAGATTTATGATTGTTGGTCCTGGGCCATTGAATTCTGTAAATTTGCTTAGTTTGATAGTTGCATTCTTCAGAAATGGTAGGCTATGAACATCCGTTGACCTGGGATTTCATGCATGTGCTTTTGGATATTATATTCCCCGACTTACATATTTTGAATTCTTTTAGTAATGTATTTATTGTCATCCTTTAGATTATTATTATTAGCATTGAGCATTGTAGTTATAAGTATCATTCAGTTGGGAGTAGTACTTAGCACCAAGTGAAAGCAAGTGTGAAAGTTCATCCGCCAGTTAGGTTGGGACCTTTAGTAGAAGTCCCTAAGTCCCAGAACTATGATGCCACTGTATGTTAAAAAGGGTCACCCATCAGGCTAAGTTTGACACTTTAGTCCTTTTGGACATCAGTTTAGTGGATCCACGTTAGTCAATGTTCGTACCCCTAGAAAGGCACTGAACACCTTCCAGTTGGGGTTACAGGTTGGACAGTATTTAGCTCACATTGGGATATGTCGATTATTAGTAGCTCCCAAAGTCCATTGTTTATGGTTCAGATTTTCTTACATGACCTCAAATTTAGTTATTCAATTCATTATGCACCACATGTTCATTATTTGGTCTTCCATTAGTTTATTTTGTTACATGTACCATGTTTAACTTATACCAATTATTTTTCTATCTCTCATACTCAGTATATTCAAAGTACTGATTGCATACTTTCTTTGTGCTATATTGTATTATAATATAGGCTTTGATGCCCAACATCTGAATTGTGCCTAGTACAACCCCTTAAGGTATCAGCAACAAAATTTTGGTGAGTCCTTATCATGCCAGGACCAACGTCAGCATTTTATTTTTTCTTTATTGTTCCCAGTTTCAAACAGTTGGATTCAGCTGGGAGCTTGTCCCAGTAACTCATCTTAGTAGAGGCTTTTCAGACTTATAGTTATTTGTTTAGCTTGTGATCTTAGACTCTATAATTATTGATTAGATTTCTTTGAATACCTATGTCATTATTCATCGGCTTTCAGTTATTATCGATATTCATAGTGTTTCCAAGCCATTGGTTGACTTGGGGTCACTTGTGATTTAAGCATCGTGTTAGGACTAGAGGGTAGTATCGGGCCATAACAAACTTGGTATTAGAGAAATAGATTTAAAGTATCCTAGGGTGTCTAAAAGCTACATCAAATAGAGTCTTATTCATGGGTGCGAAGTGTGTCGCACCTATGAGTGAGAGGTTGTGAGACGTTTTAGGAAAAGTTTCACTTCTTTCATTTTCATATCATACGATAGAGTGTGATCTCTATTAAAATCTTTATCTAACTCATTTTCTACACATTTATAGAGTATGCCTCCAAAGAGAACCAACTGAAAGAGGAGTGAAAATAATGTCGAGGTTGAGAATCAGAAAGCACCCCCACTATCTCTAGAAATCCTCTGAATGAACAAGTTTCTCATGTCAAATTCAGTACTTCTTTTACATCCTTAGCCCAATCCATGACAACCCAAAATAACCAGCCTACTGTGGCACCAATCAATGTACAATGAATGAGGCAGCAGTAAGAGTCCAAGACTTTATTCGGATGAATTCTTTAGTGTTTTTTGGGTCCAAGTCTGAGGATGACCCACAGGAGTTCGTGGATAGTATTTAAAAAGTTACAGAGATTATGGGTGTTACTCTCACTGAAAGTGTCAACCTGGTCGCCTATCAGCTGCAAGGAGTAGCTCACAGTTGGTATAACCAATGGAAGGAGAATAGGGGTGTAGACACGGAATCGGTAAAATAGGTCGAATTGTGGTTACATTTTTGGATAGGTTCTTCCATTTGAGCTAAGGGAGGCTAAGGTGCAGGAATTCATAAATATGAAGCAGGGTAGCATGAGTGTGAGGAGTATTTCTATAAGTTTACTCAGTTAGCGAGGTATGCTTCGACTATAGTTGCTAATTCCAGGGCCCGCATGAGTAAGTTTGTGTCTAGTGTTTTTAAGGATGTGGTCAAAGAGTGTAGAGACATCTATGTTGGTGAAGAAGATGAACATATCTGGGCTAATGGTTCATGCTCAAAATATAGAGAAAGAGAAAGTTATGGATAAGGAAAAGGAGAATAAGAGGTCCAAAATAAGTAGTTTTAATTTCTCCCAACGAAGGTCAGATGGTGGAAATCATTCTCAGTTCCTTCAAAAATCTTCAAGTCCAACCCCATCTTCTGCTGGTATCCCCATGCCCAAGTTCAGGCAAGATAATTGATATAGATCACCAAGATCTACGTCCCAAGGTAGTGTGAGCAGAGTTTGTACCAACCTGATATACAAAAAATATGGTAGGAACCACAAGGGTGAGTGTATGGTCAACAGTAATAGTTGTTTAGATATAGAAAGCTAGGCCATACACTAAAGGAATGTCCAGTAGATTTCCATAGAGGTAGTGATGTTCATCAGGAAAGTCAGTCTAATTCTTCAACAGCTCCAATAGGTCGCCTGACTCGACAGGGTGTCTC
Source organism: Capsicum annuum (assembly GCF_002878395.1). Classification (NCBI taxonomy): domain Eukaryota; kingdom Viridiplantae; phylum Streptophyta; class Magnoliopsida; order Solanales; family Solanaceae; genus Capsicum; species Capsicum annuum. The sequence continues at coordinate 185,409,176 of NC_061111.1, forward strand.
ATCTAGTGCAGCTGACGGATTGCGTCAGAATAGGTTGTATGCCCTTTAAACTCGAAAAAATAAGGCGGTTTCTCTTGATGTAGTCACGGGTATGTTACAGGTTTTTCATATTCATGCTTACGCATTTTTAGACCTTAGAAAGACACTTTCTTTTGTAAATCCCTATATAGAAGTAGACTTTGGTGTCAGTCCCAAAATTCTTTCAGGACCTTTCAATCTCTACTCCAGTTGGTGGCTCAGTCATAGCTAAATGGGTATACATAAATTTCCCAGTTACAATTTTTGAGAAAGTCACCCTAGTTGATATCAAAGAGTTAGACATAGTAGATTTTGATGTCATTCTTGGTAGGGATTATCTACACTCTTTCTATGCCTCTATTTATTATAGGAAAAGAGTAGTCCAATTCCAGTTTCCAAATGAACAAGTTCTAGAGTGGAAGGGTAGTACCTTAGCGCCTATAGGTCGGTTCGTATCTTACCTTAAAGCTAGAAAGTTGATCTCTAAATAGTGTATTTATCATCTTGTTTAGGTTAAGGATTCAAAATCCAAAGCCCCAACTCTTGGGTCATTGTAATGGTAAATAAATTTCTAGAAGTGTTTCCAGGAGTTTCTCCCAAATGGAAAATTAACTTTGGAATAGGTCTCCTTCTAGATACCCAACCTATTTTAATTCCACCTTCCAAAATGGATCCAGCCGAGATTAAAAGTTAAAGGAACAATTGAAGGATCTCCTATACAGGGGTTTTATCCAGTCCAGCATCTCTCCATGGGGTTCTCCAATTCTTTTCGTGTGCAAGAAGGATAGTTTTATCAAAATGTGCATCGACTACCATTAGTTGAACAAGGTAAGTATCCCATTCTCAGAATTGATGTCTTGTTCGACCAACTTCAGGGTGCAAATTGCTTCTCTAAGATAGATCTCGGATCAGTTTATCATCAACTTAAAGTCAAAGAATGTGACATTCTGAAAACAACTTTCCAAACTAGATATGGTCACTTTGAATTTACTGTTATATCTTTGGGACTAACAAATGCTCCTACAGTTTTTATGGACTTGATGAATAGGGTGTTCAAGAAGTACATGGACATGTTCGCCATTGTCTTCATAGATGGCATCCTCATTTTTCTTGGAGTGAGGATGAACACGCATATCATCAGAAGATTGTCTTGTAGACTCTTAAAGATCGACAGTTATTCACCAAATTAAGAAAATGTGAGTTCTAGTTGAAATCAATAACATTCCTTTATCACATAATTTTTGGCAAAGTTATTCGGTTTTATCCTTAAAAGATCAAAGCAGTAAAAAACTAGCCTAAACCTATCTCTCTAGTAGATATCAAGAGCTCTTGGGCTTAGCTGGTTACTAGAGACGGTTTGTTGAGGGATTTTTCTCTATTGCTTATCCCATTTCTAGGTTGACTCAGAAGAAAGTTAAATTTCAGTGGTTCGATTCTTGTGAGAAGAGCTTTCACCACCTTAAATAATCGACTCACCACAACTCTAATTTTAACTCTGCCCGACATCTTAGATATTTTTGTGTTTTATTGTGATGCTTCCAGGATTATATTGATTGTATGTTGATGCAGCAGGGCAATGTTATAGCATATGCCTATAGACAGTTCAAGGCTCATCAGAAGAGCTACCCGACTCATGATCTTGAGTTGGCATCAGTTGTTTTTACCTAAAAGATTTGGAGAAATTACCTCTGTGGGGTTTATGTTGATGTGTTCACTGATCACAATAGTCTTTAGTATGTGTTCAATCAAAAAAATTTAAATCTCTGTCAAAGGAGATAGTTAGAGTTTCTAAAGAATTATGATATGAGTATTTTGTACCATCAAGGTAAGGCCAATATGTTGTTCGACTCTCTTAGTAGATTATCGATGGGAAGTATTGCTCATATAGAGGATGAGAAGAAAAAACTAGCTCACGAGGTTCATAGATTGGCCAGACTGGGAGTTCAGTTGGTTGACTCAGCTAAAGGTAGTATTTTGGTCCAAAATGATTCGGAATCCTCCTAGGTGCCGAGATGAAAGAAAAGAAAGATAGCGATCCTACTTTGCTTTAATTGAAAATAATGGTCCAAAGTTAGATGGTTGAGGTTTTCTCCCAAGAAAGAGATGGTATCATTTGCTATTAAGGTTGACTATGTGTTCCGGGTGTAGATGATTTGAGACAGCGAATACTAGCAGAGGCTCATGATTCTCGATATTCTATCCACCCAGGAGCTACTAATATGTACCGTGATATATGAGAAGTATATTGGTGGAATGGTTTGAAGAAGGATATCGTAGAATTTATAGCTTGGTGCCCAAATTGCCAACAAGTTAAGGTTGAGCACCAAATACCTGGTGGCACGCTTCAGGACATCAGTATTCCTACTTATAAGTGGGAGATAGTAAATATGGACTTCATTACAAGGTTTCCTCGTACTCGTTGGCAACATGATTCTATGTAGGTTATTGTAGACAAAATGACTAAGTCAACCCATTCCTTACCAGTTAACACTTCAGATTCAGCTGAGGACTATGCTAAAGTCTACCTGGAAGAGTTGGTGAAATTGCATGGAGTCACCTTGACTATTATTTCAGATAAATGTACTCAGCTTACCTCTCAGTTTTGGAAGGCATTCTTCCATAAGGGTCTTGGTACCCAATTTCATCTCAGCGCAGCTTTTCACTCGTAAATGAATAGTCAGGCAGAAAGAACCATTTGGACCTTAGAGGACATGTTGAGAGAATGCGTGATTGATTTCAAAGGTAGATGGGGTGAGCATCTATCTTTGATCGAGTTTGTATAATAACAACAATCACTGTAATATTCAGATGGCGTCGTTTAAGGTACTTTATGGTTGGAGGTATAGGTCTCATATTATTTGGTTTGAAGTTGGTGAAGCTACATTGATAGGGACAGACTTAGTCCATGAGGCTATGGAGAAAGTTCAGCTGATCATAAGGAGACTGAGAATAGCTCAGAGTCGTCAGAAGTCCTATACAGATGTAAGGAGAAGGGAACTTGAGTTTTATGTTTGTGATTTTATCTACTTAAAAGTTTCACCTATGAAAGGGGTGAAGAGGTTTAGGATGAAAGGAAAGCTCAGTCCCTCTTTATTGTTCCTTATGAGATTGAAGGTCATTTTGGCAATGTAACTTATGAGTGAGATTTGCCGGTAGATTTAGCAGTAGTGCATCCAGTCTTTCATGTTTCCTTGCTAAACAAGTGAATTGGTGATCCCGCATCGGTTGTGCCCTTATAAAATATGGGCATGAAAGATAGTCTCTCTTATGAAGAGGCTCTTGTTGAAATCCTAGGTTGCTAGTTTGCAGGTTGCATAATAAAGAGGTCACATTAGTAAAGATTCTTTGGTAAAATCAGTCCGTTGAGGAAGCTACTCGGGAAGCAAAGGTAGATATGATGATCAAGTACCTTATCTCTTTCCTTTGAACTCAATCCTAGCTTGAGGTAATAGTTTTTCCTTAATTAATTAATTATTTCTATTTCATGTAACCCATATATTCTCACGTCATAGCATGCATTCATGAGTTTGATTCAGTCCATGTTTTAACTACTGACTCAGTACTATGTCAATGTTCAACTCTTAGAAACTCAGTGTAGGAATTTCAAGTACAAATAGTGTAAAAGGATTTCAATAATATCAGGAGAAGTGGTGAAGAAAATATGGAAATTGTATCTTCTTTCGCCTAACCTTCCAACTCAGTTAGTTTTCATGTAGAGACGAATAACCCTAAGAGGGAGATATTGTAATGCCTCAAAAAATCTAAGTCAAGGCTAGAACCATGATTCAAGTACATTGTAAGATTAATCATCAAGTTTTAAAAGTATGAGAGAGGATTTGTACATGTACCAAGGCCACAAGAAGACCCTATCCCTTAACCGATTCAAAACCTTCCTTACCAACCGATTCCTAAAGAAATGATCAGCTTAAAACGAGCATAACATTCAGATTCAGATGCAGCTTAATCGTCATACCCAGCAAATGATAGATATTTGAATTATATTTCCAATGCATCCATTTCACCTTAATTCGACACCAGAGTAAAATGTTATGACCTTTTTTAGTGAAGTACTGCTCCGCAGTGAGATACCACAAGCCAAACCACGACCGTGGTTATATTATACATACAATGTTATCGTCATATCGAGAATACCCTTACATCTAAAAGTTGACAAATTTTACCCTCATACCATGTGAGGGAACCACAATTGTGCTTTGAAGCCACAGTCCTAGATACGATCATAAGTTCCACAAATGCTCTTGATGTAACTATCAAACTTATGAACCAAGGTACGACCGTAGGTAGATCCCACGATCGTACCAAGGCTTGTCTAATCATGTTCAGATAGATATCCAGCTCCTAACAATGCATGTAACCCACGATCGTAGATTGGTCCCACGATCATGGAAATGTCTTACGTCCCTCCCAGCAGTTTTTAGTTATGATTTTTAAAGAGGCATATCAGCCTTTTTCCATTTTTTAACATCAAAATCACATTGTTTTGGGTAGATAAAGGGTCATTATTAGGATAAATATTACTCTAAGCTCTCATTACTCGAAAACAAACATCTGACACTTAGTTTTAAAAGGAGGAAAGATGTGATTCCATTCCCCAAGTTAGAGTTAGGGTTCTTTTTCTCAGGCATCCAATTCTAAAGAATCCTTTAGGGTTCTCATCTCCAGGTATGTGGGATTTCATCAATGGGTTCCCTTTCACCCATTGAGTCCTAAGTTAACCCAATTCTCCAGTTCAGTTCCTTTTCACAATTTAGGATTTATGAATATTGGTAACTTTATTAATATCTCAGTCCTTTGGTGTCATTGAGTCACAATCCCTGTTTTAGCATAAATTTTAGTGTTATAACTTGACCATGATCACAAATGTTAATTAGATTGTAAGGTTTATGATTGTTGGACCTGGGTCATTGAATTTTATAAATTCATTTAGTTTGCTGAATTGACATAATAGTTGTATTCTTCAGAGATGACGGGTTATGAATATCTGATGACCTAGGATTTCATGCATGTGCTTTTGGATATTATATTCCCTGGTTTACATGTTTTGAATTCTTTCAGATAATGTATTTATTTTCAGCCTTCAGATTATTATTAGCATTGAGCACTGCAGTTATCAGTGTTATTCAATTGGAAGTAGTACTTAGCAACGAGCGAACGCAGGACTGAAGGTTCATACACCAGTTAGATTGGGACCTTTAGTAGAAGTACCTAAGTCCTAAAACTATGGCACCACCATAGGTTCTAAAGGGTCACCCATTAGGCCGGGCTTGACACTCTAGTCCTTTTGGACATCAACTTAGTAGATACATGTTAGCCATTGTTTGTACCCCCTGGAAAGGTACTAAACACCTCCCAACTAGGGTTACAGGTTAGACCCCGATAATCTCAGATTGGGAAATGTCGATTATTAATATCTTTCACAGTCCACTGTTTATAGTTTAGATTTTTTTGTACGACTTCGTATTCAGTTATTCAATTCATTATGCACCACATGTTCATTACTTGGTCTTGCATTATTTTATCATATTATATGTACCATGTTCAGCTTATACCAATTATTTTTTATCTCTCATACTCAGTACATTCAAAGTACTGATCGTATACTTTCTTTGCGCTATATTGTCTAATAATATAGGCTTTGACACTCTGCATCTGAATCGCACCTAGTATGATCTCTTACCATATCAACAACAATATTTTGGTGAGTCCTCATCATGCAAGGACCAAAGTCAACATTTTATTTCATTTTGTCTTTGTTATTTTCAGTTTTCAAACAATTGGAGTTAGCTAGGGGCTTGTCCCTGCAACTCGCCTTAGTAAAGGCTTTTCAAACTTATAGTTAGATGTTCAACTTATGATCTCAGATTTTGTTATTGCTGATTGGATTTCTTTGAATATTTATTTCATTATTTAGTTCAGCTTCTGCATAAGTGTTTCATTAGTTATTATTGATATTTTTAGTGTTTTGTTAGGTCATGGGTTAGCTTAAGGTCACTTGTGATTCTAAGTACCATGTTACGGCTAGAGAGTAGACTCGGATCCTTACAACAAGTTAATTATATGATTATATAAAGGCTTAAATGGAGAAAACCCAAAAAAAATCAAAAAATAAAAAAATCTCGAGATTCAAAAACCTAAATTTTTTGGGTGTGGTTTGGTTTATAGATTTAAAAATCCGACGCAAATGATTTGTTTGATATTATAAAAATCAAACCAATCCATCCATGTACACCTAGTTCTTTCTTTCTTTATCAATTTTATCTTTTCTTCATTACAATAGATATCGCCAGGCCCCTAAACTTAGCACGAAATTTTATTGGCACCTAAAGTAGACGGTGTTTCTTTTAAACACCTAAACTAGTGTCTCTCTATATAATTTTGGCACATTTTACTGACTTGACATATTTATTGTGTTGCACCTACTTTAAGCGCGTGACTAACTATTTTTTACCAAAAATATTTTTTTTGTTTCATCTTCTTCACTCTTTCTCCTCCATCTTCATCTACCAAATTCACAACTTGAAATAAGTATTTGAAGACTTAGAAAATAATTTTCAAGGTAAAATATTGAAATTCTTGATTCAAACATTGTTCTATTGCTTTAGATTGAATAAATTGAGATAAAACTTTAAAGATTCCATTAAAGCCAATTTAAAGCTTCTAGTAAGAAATAATAATCTAAAACTAAAATTTTGTTATAAAATAAAGACAAAATATCAATATCAAACTTAAAGAAATGAGAGAACTTTAGAGAACTAAGTAGTACATTTATTACTACTTGGATGTGTCAATAAGATGTACAAATGGTGGCTATTTATAGACACCAAATTTAGCTTCTAAGCTTGCCAAACTTGACTTTAAGTTGGCAAGTCGGCCAACTATTGAGGTATTCAAATTCAAATTGAACAAGGAATATTTGGCCTTCAAATCCAAATTGACTACTAACTATTATCTCTAATATTTCACACATATACATATCACATGACATCCATATTATATAACACTCCCCCTTGGATGCTCATTAATAGATAATGCGTCTCGTTAAAACCTCACTGGGAAAACCCAATAGGAAAAAGCCCAATGAAGGAAAAAGAGTACACATATTTTGTAATACGTCTTTAGTGTTGCCTCACTAAAAACCTTACTAGGAAAACTCGATTGGGACAAAACCTTGGTTAAGAGAAAAAGAGTACAATGTGTATTTTATCCCCCCCCCCCCCTTATGAAAACTTCAATTTAATGACTTGAATCTTCCCATCCCAATCTTGTGCACCATCTTCTTGAAAGTTTCAGCTGGTAGAGACTTGAAGAATAAATCAACAATATTTTCACTTGAACAAATCTGTCGCACGTTGATATCACCATTTTTCTAGAGCTCATGCGTAGAAAAATTTTGGCGAGATGTGCTTCGTTTTATCTCCTTTTACGAATTCTCCCTTTAATTGCACTATGCATGCTACATTATCTTCATATATAAAATCGTAGGCACTTTATCACATTTCAGACCATATTTTTTTCGAATGAGATGTATCATGGATCTCAACCACATACATTCTCGACTTGTTTTATGAATAACAATTATCTTAGCATGATTTAAAGAAGTGACAGTTGTTGTATACTTCACTGAACGCCATGATGTAGTTGTATTTCCATACATAAGTAAAAGGCTCATCTGAGATTGAATTTCATGCGGATCAGATAAATACCTTTTCAACATATGTTCATCGATGGACAAATATTTCATTTGTCAAACACTTCGAGTATACATCCAGTAGTATGCATTGTTAGTTGCCTCATTAAAAACCTTGCTAGGAAAACCCTGTGGGATAAAACCTCGGTTAAGAAAAAAAGAGTGAAGCGCGCGTATTATACTCGCATCATTTAAAATACCACTTTATTCTTATAAATAATGCTCCGCAATTCATAAGTGCACTAGCTGCACTAAAATATGGTACTTAATCATTTATCATGAGATCAAAATTGATCTATTTTCAAGTTAAGCGATCTTTATAATCATGAGATATTCAATAGAATCGCTTTATAACATTTTAAATTCTTTAAGAATTTTCATGTAAATTTGTCATCTAGATAGACGTGACAATAATTCATTATACATATTCAAGATTTTCGACATTGTCAGGATGAAATAAATCTCATTTCATCCACCACAGGAGAACAATTCTCCTATAATAATGCCAGGAATTTTGTGAAATCTTTATGCCCCAAGGCACAAGTCATACTTTATATCTTACGAATTTTACTTTTGCATAGTAAATTATTTGTTCCCTACTGACATTATACCTCTGGTCTTTGAATTATGAATCCAAATATTCACTTTTCAAGTGAAACAAACTATTTGAATTACATACTTTTATTTGGCCAATAATTTATCTGTCCATACTCTGACAGATTTGTATCTAAGATTCTCGATACTATTTATAATGTTAAGCGTTATATTATATCAAAGATATCATCGGCGACTGTTTGATATCGATTCCAATAACATAATTTAATAAAGATCTCTTCATATTCATTACTTATTCAGATACCTGAACCTTTGCCAAGGTTTTATGAAGTGTTATGTCGGTGCTAAAATACTTGCCTCATTATCATGACCATCTTGATCATTTGCTTCTTTCTTTCTTCAAGAAATTTTACCTTTGAAATCGATTAGTCTATCATGATCCAGACGTGTCATAGACTCTGTCCTTTTACGAACTTTTCATTGGAGCATTTTACGGTTGAACTATGATATAGAGTCAACAAACACATCTGACAATTAATTTGCAATATTTTACAAATAAATTATTCCTTGAACTCCAAGTTCACACACACACATATATATAAATATATAATTTTTTATGAGGATCTAGATAATTCATTTCATGCATAATTTCAACTGTTAATCAACATATATATATATATATATATATATATATATATATATATATATATATAAATTTTTATGAGGATCTAGATAATTCATTTTATGCATAATTTCAACTGTTAATCAACTCTCCCCTTAATGTTAGGAAATCTAACACTTATCTCCAACCTTATCTTGGGATTCATATTTGTGCATTGTGATGAAGCAATTGCATCATATGCCGCACACTGAAATTTTTAGATGAAAATTATTTGATTCTTGACCTTGAACCAATAGTGATAGAGGAGCCTTGTTGACTTGATGCATATAAATGCTACTATATTTTAAATGACACATCTCATACTAATTTTTTTTTGGGAGATTTTGTCTAATAATCAATGATTTAGCTAGAATTGGAGGCATATAATTTCTACTAAACCAACCAGCATTATCAACATAATTTATAGTTCAAAACTATGCTCTTAATTTAATAATTTGAGCAAACAACTATGCAAAAATGAAATTGTAAGTTAATAGAAAAGCACATGTGACCATATTATAGATGCATCTATTAAACGATATAATAGTAATCGGTCCACATGGCAGACGAACGGGCCCATATTCACCTTTTTATATGTTTCAAAAAAATTTAGAGAATACATCCCAACCTTAGCTGGTACAATAATCAATTCATTGTGAGAACAATACAATAATCAATTCATTGTGAGAACAAACAACACAAGAGAATTCGTGAAGAATCTTTTATTTCGTGTGCTACATATATTTGATACACTATTCATATGGATAACATCTCCTTCAAGGAAAAAATTATATAAGTACGGTCATAATCTTAAAATATTATATAAGCAAGACTTGTTTCTTGCTTTAACCCTTTGGTAATCCATGATAAACGTATCAAAATATTTATGGCATACTATAAGTACCCAATCAATGACCGTTTATGTCAAAAAAAAAAAAAATTAGATATATTATGCGTTGCATGCTACCACATTCTCTTCAAGGAATGAAACATATTTCATGACTTTTCAATAAAATTTTACCTTAATCATTATTATATCATCAATAAGGTGCATTGAGATTCAAACTCAACGTCTTATTCATATAAAGACATCTTAGGCCAAAAATCATTGGGACTTAAACCCAACATCTTCTTATCATGGTGCATCGGGACTCTTAACCCGATGTCTTACCCTATTAATGGCATGAGATTTAAATCTATCATCACACGCTCAGTCAATAACATATTAGGTCAAAGTATAATAAACTCAAACTTGAGCCTACAACAATATCACCACTTTGTGATTATCAATACTCTTTTCAAACTTAATTTAAAAAAAAAAAGCATGAGTTAATAATATACTTATCTTATTATAAATAGTAGAAAAGTGAAATCCAAGTCGTGATGATTGCATAGTTCTTGCGGTCTTGCCTTCTCCACCTTTTGATTCAATTTTTTCTTTGCCTTCAAATTTGAGACGGTAGAATCTCGTACTGATAACGTGTTATAAAATAAAGATAAAATATCAATATCAAACTTAAAGAAATGAGAAAACTTTAGAGAATTTAGTATTATATTTGTTACTACTTGGATGTGTCAATAAGATATACAAATAATGGCTATTTATAGACACCAAATTTAGCTTCTAAGCTTGCCAAATTTGACTTTAAGTTGGCAAGTTGGCCAACTATTGAGGTATTCAAATTCAAATTGAACAAGAAATGTTTGACCTTCAAATTCAAATTGACTACTAATTATTATCTCTAATATTTCACACATATACATATCACATGACATTCATATTATATAACAAATTTGTTGCACTTGATTGAAAAATTGATTTGCCTTTTTATGTGGTTGTGTTGTTGGATTCATTGCACTCAAAAACCCCAAGACAATATGTCTTCATCGTTGTCGGTGATTGTGTCATCGTTGTCTGAAATTGTCAATGATGGCATCACCTTCAAACTCAAATTCAATGTGTTGCGGCTGAAATCAATTGGAGCTTCTTGTGCAGATGCGTTTGCCTGCTCCAAGTGCTCATTTTGGCACTGAATTTGATCGGAGAAAGTTGTCGGAGCTTCGATGTGCGCTTTTTTAATCAAAATTCATTGTTTAATACTTTCTCCGTTGAAAAAAGAATGACTTGTTTTTTTTTTTTTTAATTCGTTTAAAAAAGAATGACTCCTTTTCTTTTTTAGCAATACTTAAATTTCAACTTTCCATATGACATGTTTAGGACCACAAGATTAAAGGGCATTTTGATACATTTGACACGACTTTAATTTAAGGTCACAAGATTCAAAAATTTTCTTTATTTTCTTAAATTTTGTGTCAAGTCAAAGTAGGTCATTCTTTTTTAAACAGAGGAAGTAATTATTTTAGACATAAATTAAATGACAAATATTCTCATGGTGGTCAGAGGAGGTGGAGTTGGTCGGATAAGGAGTGGTCAGCGGTAAGCTACTCAATTTTTTTATAAAACATAATTAACTAAATAGTTTTAAAAAGATTTTCTCACAATACATTTTAATAATTATTTTTTGTATGTATACCACGTGTCTTTATTTAATTCGTTATTTTGACACAGCATAGGCGAGTGTGTTTGGCATGCCTTATATATTTGTCTGATTATCAAAAAAGTGTCAAATGACACAGAACCGCCTTACATAGGTATAAAATGAACAGGGCTTAGTTGAGATGCTAAAATGTAATGTTTTGCCAAGTTCAGGGAACAACTATGTGTTTGACCTTTTTCATTCAAAGTGGTATCTGAAGCCTCAATCTTATCAAATTTATAAACAAACTATACGTCAATCCTAAACTAGGTGAGATGACGACAAAATATCTCCTTATATTCCATTTTAATCGTCTCAGTATTGCTAAATAATTTATCTTTAAAGGCAATGAGTGTACGATGTGCTACGCAGGACAAAGTATACATCACGAATATTCAGTGCAGATCAATAAATTCGTTTGTTTCAGTATTTTAATTCGAAGAAAACATCGAGAAATGAGAACTGAAATGGGTCAGAAAATACTGCTACTTAAATTTTTTGGCAAAGATAACAACAATTGAGGGTTGAAAGCCAGTAAGTAAATTTCGTAGGAAAAAAAACTTATTCAATAGAGCATATGAAAACAAGATCTAAAGATATTAAATTGGAGAAAGAGGTAGAATGAAGATTTACAGACAGCAAAAAAAAGGGACGAGAACTAGAATTAAACTCAAATTAATCAATAAAGCTTTTTTCTGTTGTATTTTTTCCCCATTCTCCTCTCTCTCTTCGATTTTTTTAAATTAACTACGGTGTCCAAACCAAAAACATGTACCAGGTAACTCTGTCTACTAACGCTAAAACAAAAACAGGACCAAAAACATGTACCAAGTGACTCTGTCCACCAACGGTAAAACTTAAGGAGAAGAAATCAGTGTATGTCTAGGTTGGAATTTGAAACTAAAGACCTCGGTCTCCAGCCACTTCATTGACCTCCAACCACACCGTGCTTCTCTTTTTCTGTTCTGCTAGCATAGCATCATCTCATGCACACTTTCAAAGGTTCTACTTTGGTTTCAACACTTTTTAGCAACTACTTTGGTTTTACTATAGTCACATTCAAAGAGATTTATCTTAGTTATAAGAACACAAGACTATAGTTTCTAGCAGTAGAACAGTTTCGAATTGATAAAACTCAACAAGTACATAAAAGCATAATAAACTTGGCCAAAGGTAGAGATGATACAACAGAGCAGGAAACCTGGCATAGCTTTTTCATTACAAGACTTCTAAAACACGCTTGTTGGGGTATGCCCAATGAACCAAGCAACATGCACCTTCGATCCAGTATCCATCTAAGATATCAGGAATCTCTCAGCTACACAAGATTTCAAACATACAACTTTCTGGGAGTTGTTCAGCATCCAAGAAGTTTACCTTAATGACAGCATCGTCAGCCACGTCCCATTCACACAACTAAGAAAAGCCAAATTCTCTACATACATAGGATGATCTATTCTGCAAACTAGGATCTGATGTTAGTGCAATTACAGATGATTGGCTCTTTAAATCCGTCATCCTTCTTCTTGGGGCTCTTCCTCTTCCTGAAGAAGATTTTCCCTGTTGTCATGGGCCCAGAAACCACGCACGTCTATAAGCATGCTTGCAACAGTGCCACCTTGTTTGCATGACAGCAAATCGGCCAGTGATATCTTCAAAGGGTCAGCCGGCTTCACCATATCCCATATTTCATCCCTTACATCCTCAATGCATAGTTCATAATTCCCTCCTTCAATCCATTTTTGATGGACATCTCTGTTTTTCTCAAAATACAAAGGATATTTCATATCAGAAATGAACCACTATAATGGAATGCTCAGCGAATAAACGAATAAATCTGACATTTTAGATATAAATACTTATCCCTCTGTAAAATGTTTAACGGAAAGGGAAAAATATCAACCTAAATTATTTTTGGTGCTTGGTTGGACATAAGTCAGTGCAATAATATTATGAATAGAGGAGAGGAGGGGAATTTTTCTATTCACCAAAACATATTCTTCAGTTCTAAACAACCAAATGCCAAACGATATCATTAAAAGGAGCATATTTTGCATCATACCAAATGGTCTAAATCTGAACACTGGAAGAACTTCTGGAGCAAATTATGGTGACCAACATCTAGATGGTCAACTCAAAACTCTCTTACTTTCCATGAACTTTTTTTCTCTTTTCCACGTTCTATTTGGTGTACAAGGGAGAAGTAAATGGTACAGGTAGCCTATAGAATCAAATAGTGTAATTCAGTCTATGAATGGATTGTAATTCAATGAGCTGATGTATCTGGTTATTTGAGACTTGCAGCACTATCTCAGGAACCACAAGCAGGAAACCCCAGAAACTCTTTTTAGGAAGACTGAATCAGGATACATCTCAACTTTTATGTGATCCCTTCTTTCACTTCCATATTTCAATTTTTCTTGTCAATTTGGAATAACAAATACAAAACAACAATGTGCCACTAACTAGACAAGTGAAAAAAATTTCCTCAAATCAAAAATACAACATGTTTCTTTACCTGAATAGCGTGTGAATATCAGCTGTAGTCAGGAAACCCCTTCCTTGGAGATCAAGACACCTGAACAAATATGTTAGACCTTCCGGAGCATCCTTGTTCTCCAGGGCTAGGACGAAGTCAAGAAAACTTTCAAAATCCATTTCACGGGCATTGCCGCCTCCAATTTTTCCACGGCGAACATGCTCGTCAAAAACTGGTAATTACAAACCAAAAGAAGTTCACTACAAAAATACAAATTCAATCCTTGTAATTTATAAAAGCTATAGGAGGTTCAAAAATAGAAACAGCAGAGGACTTCTGAAGAGCAATGCAGCAAATTGGCATGAGATAACACTAAGGAGCACAGAGATGAAGAAAACCTTATGACAGAAAAAGAGAGCTGTCAGATGAAACAGGCTACGAGCTTTCTCTTGTAGTCCACTGCATTATGTTACAAACAGCAAGGCAAGTGGAAAAGTAACAGGATGTGGCTGAAGTTCATTTGAAATGTTTTTGTTGTTTCCTCGAGAGGAAGGCAAGATAAATTTAGGTGCATGCAAATGGAACACTTCAGGACATTCTATCTTAATTGTTTGATATCCAGAAGATATAGTAGTGGTGCAGGTCTGTTTTATCTAGTGTCTGTGCTGTAGATGCTGTAAACATGACCTACAGAGGGAGATTGCCACAGTAAAGTGGGCTACTATATCGATGATGGAGGTAATGCTGGTAGTGTCTAGATTACATGCTAATCTTATTTTTATAAGATAGCACATTTGCAAATGTTATTTTTAATACTTATAATGCCTCCAAATCTTTTATGGTGCCCTAACAATGAAGAGTTCCCAAATTGCAGGTAACTAAACAGGCGGTGCCAGAAATGATCAGAGCAGAAATAGACAAGGCACTCCCTTTATGAGACGGCTCACATACATCCTGGAACCAATGCTGGTGAGGGCCCCAGTAACAAACGAGCATGGCTGAATCCATACCTAGTTTAGACTGGAGGGCAATTTTAAGGTAAATTCTTAGGTTTAGTCAGGTAGGTGAATAGACAAAGTGTCTATCTTGGACAGCAAGGTTTCAATGTGAACTGCAGGTGTGACTCCTATAGGACAGCCTCAAGCAATAATTGCAGAAAATGAAAGAACAAAGTTAGGGAAAGAGACCACAGCTGTAGTGGACCACACATCTGAAACATCCCATAGATCCTCAAGGGATACATTAAATGGTACATAAGCAGACTCACAGGTTTACCTCTTTCAACAAAGATATCTGTTAGTGTACCATCTGCATATTCCCTCAGCTCCTGCTTGCTCAATGTTCCATTCATATCTTTATCAAGAGCAAGAAACATGTCTGCATAATTCATATAAGCATAGTAATTATAAGTCAAAGAAGGAAGGAGAGGACCAGCACTCAGAAAATTTAAAAAAAAAAAAACAAGCAGACAGCAAAGAGAGAAGACAGAATGGACGAAAAGGAGAATAAGAACAAAAAGAAAGGAAAGGAGAAAACTGTGGAGAAAAGCTGGAAGTAATAAGAAAGACGTGTGAGCGTAACTACAATGGATATTGGGATATTGTGCTTCCCGCAACAAACCACATAAGCAAGTATTTGGACATGTAACTACCTATTTTCTCCACTGTATGCCGTTTGTATTTGAATTTCCACCAGATCATGTACGGCAGCAACAACAAATCTTGTAATGCATGACCAAGTATTGAGAAAATTGGGCACTAAACTCAACCATTGTTTCCTATCACCTATGAAGTACTTGAGACAACATCTATTTTTTAGCCAGGATAACCACTTATACACCTTACAGTTCTGTTACTTGACGTACTATGGGAACTATACTCATTCAAAGGGGAACAATATATCGGAGCTGGTAAACTAGCAGACAAAATAGCCCAGGAGTCTGGAAACCTTGGAACTATAAGATAAACACACTGCAACAAGGCTTCAGTATAACTGGTAAGGCTCCCACACAATAAGTGTGGGTTTGAATCTCATTATCCCCTTCCCCTTCCCCTCCCCATTCCCAGATAAAAAAAGGGCAGCCCGGTGCACTAAAGCTCCCGCTATGCCCAGGGTCCAGGGAAGGGCCCCACCACAAGCTCAATTCCCAATGATCGCGCAGAAACTCAAAGACAGCTCCAACAAAAGCTGGGTGGAAGGAAAGCAGTAAATAAAGCATGACATGGATCTGCTTCTAAATTAAGAAATTCAAAGCACTGACCACAAATCCGCTGTGCAGAAGTCAAGGAAAACCAGTTTTCAGCTTGTTCAGTGTCAGTGACTTCTTCCTCAGTTTCCTAGTAGAACAAAAAATGTGAACATTTCATCCTCAAAGTAAAAGAAACTAATGTAACAGCGGATTCTTACTTTTAAAATAAATAGGAAACTATAAAAATACAGTTATATGCTTCTCCTGCCAAATATAATGAATACTTGCTACAAAATAGTTTACGTGAGCAATTTGTGCATGCAGAGTAGATATTTTAGGGGTAAAACAAGCGAAATTCAGAATTCAGGTGATAGATTGTAAAAGTTGGTTTCCTTGACAAAAAATTATGTAAATAACTTTGATAAGATTATGCAAAATAATAACCTGGGATCATTTCTTTTATGTGTTTCAAAGTTCTGGTAACAGACGAATAACCTAATTCAAGTTGTCAACACAACACTATTTAGCAAAATACTAGGGTTGCAAGAGATATCAAAATTTGAGAAAACTAATTTGAGATATAAAAGTTCCTTCCAGTATTTCACCAGGTCCTAAATAGCTTAAATAATTATACACTGACAAACTCACAATTGCTCCTTGGAAAGCATTTCTGAACTTCAATTGGATTTATTAGGCAGAGAATAAGCAATATGTCCGGTCTGAATCTCCCATTCTGTCAGTTTTATGTCCATCCTTTTACATTCTAATAAGGAGGTCCACAAACTCGATGTATGTCATCACTTTATTATGTTGTTATAGTGAGTCAAATTACACAACTGAAGCTGAAACATCACATCTGGAATACTAAAGCCTTCGTCATCTCCAGCCCCTCATATTCCCTTTTAGGCGCCTTATAATACAAAAGGAAACTAGAGTAAATGAGGGCAGAAAAATTGATTATAAGGAGTCCACACCTTAAATTTTGCTGAAGGAGGTGCTACATATAAGAAGTTAAATCAAGGCTGATTAAAATGAAAGTCTATGACCATTTCCTATAGGATTGAGATAGAAAACAGCACCAACACTGTCACACAAACAAATGGCAGGTAAAATGCCATGCACTTGAGAGAACTAGTGTAATATTTATTATAACTGCCTCTTAAGGCAAACTTAATTGCATAAAGTAATAGTAGACAACAGCAAGAAGTTACCTGGTGAAGTTCCATCAACTCCTGGAGACAGTTGCTAAGCAATATCTTTTTTATGCATGCCTTACCTGTTGGGGTCAACATTGCAGTTTTCAAGATAAATTCAGGTAATAAGTAATAACTTTATAAAAAGAGTTTATCTAGCAGCCTAACATAAAGGCAACAAACATCTGATGGGTTGGGGACATAAAGCAAAAACATATGCTTAGAAAAAAGCAGAAACATATGCTTAGCAAAAACATATGCTACATACGACTGCTGGTAACACAAACCTCGTCTATGGGGATCACAAAAGAAGAAAAATTTGTGTGCAGCTATACGGCAATACATTTGCACAAAAGCTGCTGGCATGTCTCGAAGCTGTGCTAGGTTAGGAATCAGGCCCCGTATATAGGCTTCCATTTCCTGTTTGACCCCAAAAAAGTGCATGTGTGAGTTCAATATGTCAAAGTGAGTGAATTATACAAAGATAATTACTGTATAAGACAACAAAGTAATAAGTAGTTGAGAATAGTGAAGAACCATACATGGGGTTGGAGGAAACCATCAGAGTCCTCATCAAGCTCACTCATGTCAATTCGGGCTTGAGTAAGGGAAACCTAAAAAGCAGAGAAATCATATTACATATACAAGAATCTGACACAGACAGCTTAATAACTTTTCCTAATTTACTTTTAGCTGAGATTAACTCTCCATTTAGAGTAAGCCAAGAAGATGCATCAACTCTTCCAGAGAGCCAAGGACAACTAATCATCAAGTTCCAAAAAATAGCAAGTATCAAATGACCAACTTTCTCAAAATTGAAAGTATGGAAGGAACCAGAGAACTTTTGGTCAACATTAAGGTGACCATTACATCTCGCAAGATGAACCCTCATTAGAAAATCATGGCCAAGTAGCTTGCCTACAGGAAGCTTTCAGAATCTCTCTTTTAACTGTGAAAAGCTTCCAACAATTTATGCATTATAAAAGCCCTATGATTAATATTCAGTTAAGTAGAACTTGAGCCCGAATGTTGAATCCAGCTCTTTTATTCTTTCTCTTTCCTCGCTTGTTCTAAAAAGGGAAAAAGGAGAAGAGGAGGAGAGGGATTCATCACCATTATTCGATTGCAAGGAGCAGCTTCATGCACTATTTCCCTTCAACCCTTTGAGCGAAAAACGGCAAAAGAAAAGGAAAGTCCATGGCCCAATCCTATTCTTACAAAGACGAAATGCCATACTATTGGATGAACTTTTGATTCAGTGATGTCAAAGGCGTGCTTAAGCCCTGAAGTGAGGCTCAAAACATGTTGAGCACTTTGCCTCGCTTAATGTGCACTTTAGTGTCGTCATCAAGGCTCTAAGACATACTTTTCCATGCCAATGAGAGTTTCCTAAAGAGGCTACACTAAATAATTGATATTTCACTTTACCATCTTTTTTTCAATTTCATTGTCCATACATTTGTTATTTGTACTTATAATTATCAGTCTTGGACTAACCATCTAATTTTTTTTCTCCACTAGCACCTTTTTTCATTACAGCCTAAACCTTATTTTCTCTTTGGGCTTAAGGCCCCAATAGACCTTAGCACAGTTTTGCGCTTTTCACTTTTGATAAAAATGTTTTTGTTTCAACAGAAGTTCCGGCTCAAAATAAGTCTACGTAGAAAGACGGCAAGATCTGCAAATAACATATTCACTCAATTATAGAATTGGAGGACGGCCAATTCATAATGTCTCCAGTTTTTTTTTTCAAATAAAATAGAGCTGATCTATGCAGTTCAGACGGGTGCAATCCTGTAAGAAAAAATTCACTCTCTCTTCTCAAGAGATGAATCTTATTACATTTTCCTTTTCTTAGTTCCTTCACATTGTCCTTCTCCTTCAGGAAGATCCATGACAAAGACACTAAAACAAACACATGCACATGATGCGATTCAATCATTCCAACAAGTTCGTGTCAGGGATGGGGAAGGATATCTGAGTATATTTAAACACTGTTCAGGAAAGAAAATTAGAACTAAAAAGACTTTGCAGGTAGGGGTTGATAATACTCACTGTACGCATCACATAAAGGTAAAATGGCAGTATGGCAATTCTCCCTGATTCATCCTTCTCAAACTTCATGAAATTTGAAGGACTGAAAAAGCGGCGACATTTAGGCCCTATTTGTTCTGTACAGACAGGGGCAATGTGGCAAAAGTCTTCATAATTCATCTAAACAGGACAAAGAAACACTTTTTCAGCATTTCATGCTTACAAGTGTAACAAGAAAGCAAAGAATTATTACATGTAACAGTGATATCACAACAATAATAAATCAAGAAACTTTTGTCTGCTTTTCTCAGATGGCTCAGAACAATGCCTATGGCTAATTTCTCAAAACACAAAAAACAAAGCAAGTGCAGCCAACATTAATGAGAAGTAGTTGAAAATATAGTCAAGCAATTAGATATCTTCAAAAGCACATCAACAAGGATAAGATTAAACAGACATATGGAGAATCAGAAATACACCCATAAGAACTTACTACCTATTTCATCAACATTTTCAGGTTTATTACTAGTTGAGCCATGTAAATGGGAAGTAGGATTCAAGCGATGGAGTGCCTAGGTATGTCAGCCATTTGGCCAAAATATTGAAATGCTGATGACTCTAACCTTGTCTATTTTAACACTTCCTACTCTAGTCTCAAACTTTAAGTTCAACAAATGAAATCTACTGACAGTTCTTTGAATGATGCACCTAGGTGCTCATGTAGGTGCAACCCAGTTTAGACATTTGCAAATAAAGGAGACTGCATGGAAAACCTGAATATCCCATTATTTTTATCAACAGATTACTCCATCATGAAGCTAAGCTTAACACAAAGGAAACTATGATTGAGGCTAACCAGTTTCATTAAACATATGGCAGTTTAACAATCAGTTACACAAAAGAAAGGAAAAGGAAACCAACACAGAGCTGGAGCGAGTGCAAAATATCTGTCCATATGTATGCAAGTGTTAGTGTGTGCGCAAACACTAGACAAGAGAGGAGAGCCTCCGAACGAGTATCTCACTTGTTGCAGGCTATTGGTGTTGAGCCGCAGGAAAATAAAGTTAACATCTAACCTTTTCTGCACCAGTTGCATCATCTATCACACAGTTCTCTCTTAAGCAGACCCACATAGCATCCAAATCATCAGCATTGAGCAAAAGGTCAGATTGTTTCTGAACAAATAGATGTAGTTGATTAACGTCATATATTTTCGCAAAAATGAGCTATAACAACATCAACTATTCCAGTGATGCTGTTTTTGAAAAATAGGTAAATTATTAGTCATCAATAATTCAATATCAGCATGAAGGCCATCAATCAGAACCCCTAGGAAACAACAGAGAGAAGCTCCTCGGCCACGAGCATTGGAAGAGTGAACCTCAATGTTCAAGGCTTTTCAACTAGTAACCATATCCAAACGGGGAAAAGGGCATTAATACCTTTAAAAATCGGTATTTCGCCAGCCTCTGAACCCTATGACTAATAGATCCTTCTTCAGGTTTCTATAAGAATGGAAAAAAATAGTAGTAAGGATGAGAATAGGGAATGAGGTAAAAATAGTAGTAAGGATGAAAATAGGGAATGACGTAGGAGAAACAAAACTTACAAAATCTAATAAGAATGCAGTGTGATACCTTCTTATAAAAGCTAGGAATTGTGCCAGCTTCAGCACTCTTTTGTTGCTTCTCCTTGAAAATATCTACCAATATTCTTTTTGTTTCGAGCTCTGAGTGAAAACAAGGTGACATAGTCAGTCGACACAGACTGCATATAGATTCATTATTTACAAATGCAGCAATAGACTTGCATATCAACAGAAGTGTTGCGCCCCCCCAACCCCCCCCAACCCCAAGAAAAAAAAATGATTTGACACAGATAATGTTAGAATTACCCACCCATCTAAGCTAATGTAGGAAGGAAAAAACTAAACAAACAAATTAGCTTAGAAATCCAGCTCAGCAAATAGAAACCAAAATAGTTACAGAAAACTAATCCATCCTGAAGTGACAAATGCAGATTCGATTTGAAACCATTGGACACAAAGTGCATATGAGAGACGCCCACTTGAATTCTAGATGCACCTTTTGATCAATAAAAGGCAAGTAAAATATCAGACACTGTTCTTGGCTACAATGGCATGGAATACGCCATAATATGGGAGAAGCTCATCCTTACCATAATTTTTGCTGTGATCTAATGTGCATATGTTAATAAAAGAAACGAGTAGAAACGGTCAAATTACCTGTGAAATCATTTATCCAAAAAAAATGAAAAGCAGAAAACACGTGTTTCTATAGCTATCGGATGGAAAAGAAAAAACCTTTGAGTTCTATGTAACATTTTAGTAATTGACATAAGTTGTTTCAAGAACCAGCCTACCTCACTTGGATCTCACTATCTCCCCTATGGTTTAACTAGTCCTTCTCCATTTGCCATCTTTCATCAAGGATTTACAGGTTGCAAGCAACACGAATTTAAAAAAAAAAAACTAGCAAAACAAATATCACATATATAACCCTTTGAAATGAAAATGCATAAAGATGGTAAATTTTGTATCAGGTAGATACAATTTCAGCTTGTGACTCCTAAAATCATCTAAGATATTAGATCACTAAACGGCATGAATTACCCTCGGAAATAGCAGAGTAAAGTTAAAATTAACACCACAAAGTCGCACACTTGAAAACCAAAAGAACACTTGAAGCTTGCATATAAACATACATAATTGTCCCCCACTGTTGTAAACAGCAACAATAAGATAGACATCTTGATCCCAAACTATTTGGGCTGTATGCAAAGGGAGGCGCGAATGAATAAATTCTGTGAGGAAAGACTGACCCATTAGGGCTTCAGAGCCTAGACCCGCGCCGGATCCGATGAATCTGCGGAGGTTTCGTACCCAAAGCATTGAGGATGCTGGGGGAATCTTTCGCTGCGTCGGAGCTTCAGGGCCTTCTCCATCGCTTGACCCACTGTACATTGCTTCTTCAGAAGCCCAACCAATTCACAAAAAGAGAGGATTTTCAAGTAGAGAAATTTCTGAAACGAGGTTTGATTTCAAGGTATATAAACCCTACAAATCTATAGAATCACATGAGTGAGTTACAAGGCCTTCGATTGGTTGCTGTGTGGAGCTCGGATCCGTTAAGAGTCCACAGGGAGCGTGCCTATTATGAGGAAGAACACAACGTTGGACAACCAACGGGAACTAATGAAATTCAGGAACAACAATCCTTGGATTCCTATGGGAGAGGGATTGGTATTTGCGAATTTTGGATTAAAATGGTAAGTATTGCATAAGGGATAATTTTAATAAATGAATTTGTTAGATTTTTTTATAATTAAAATGGTGAAAATATTATTATTAAATATATTTATATTGAAGGTGTTTTATTAGGCATTAGCTTTCAATTAATTTTTTTACTTTTTGAAATAAGATTCATTTCTAGTAATGCATCTTTAATATTAATTTTATTATCAAAAAATCTGAAAAGATTGTCATCTTCTAAATCGACGAGATAATAGAAGATAACTTTTTCATATTCTAAAAGTTTATGTACAGTAATGAACCTTTAAGTAAATTATGAGCACGCTCTTATATAGAAAGTCTTCTGCATAAATGATTCCTATATATTTTTAATATTATTATTTTATTTCTCTCTATATATATGGATATACTACTAAGGATATTGTGCTTCAATAGGATCCCTATCTCATTCACCAGTAGCTCTAAAGAAATTTCAAGCCAACTTAAATAATTTAATTCTAAATCACGAAGTTTATTGTTATCACTATCTTGTACACTTAAAAGTTGTTCTATACATCTAATACAAAGACCTAGTCTACAAAATAAATAATTAAATAAACATTAATATAATAATCTATAACAATAGTAAGATGCATAAACTCTAAGCAACCTAAGTCATTTTATTTTGGCCCCATTATCTTTTTGTTGAAAGATTATATTTACAGACAATCTTTTATATAATTTGTATTTGCAATTTTTTTTATGCTTAATCAAGTTTTCTCAGTTCACACTAACTTATTTTCTATTTTTCAGTCAAGTAATTTTTTAGATAATAACCTCGATAAACATCAACTACATCACAAACGCATCCTAGACAAACTTTCTTAAAATTAGTAGCTTTGGATCGAAAATATAAAGCAGATACTCAAGTATCATTCAACTTAATGGATCACTTTTGAAAATAACTCTTTACATAAGGGCATTTTTGTGATTTTTTTAAGGTGCATTGATAAAGATGAGCCTTTAGAATATGAAAAAGATTCTCTCTCATTGTCCTATCAGTTCAACAAATGACAATCTTTTCAGATTCTTGGATAGTAAAACTAAAATTGAAGGTGCATTGAAAGAAATGAGGTTTTTTTTTTAAAATGTAAAAGATTGACTGAAGGCTCATGAATAATAAAGCATATTTAGTGTATTTTTTTTTTGGTTAATCAAATGATAGCATTAGTAAAAATTTAAGGAGGTATTGTTTCAAGCCAGGTTATCAAGCGTGGGTTGTACACAAAAGGAGTTTGCCCCAAACATAAATGGGGATCATTACAGAGAATAATATGTCTTTCAAAAATAGTTCCCACCATTTCTAACCAGACTGTTTTCGGGCATACAACGGAGAAATTACAAAAATTTTTACCCCTTCAAAATCAGCAACTTCAGCTAATTTCTTAGCCAATGCATCTGTCACCTGATTTTGTTCCCTATAACAGTGTTGCACTGCTGGAGCCAGTAGTCTCCTTAGCCTTAACCTGTATTCATCAATCACAGAATTATAGCAAAGATTACCATTAGTCAGCATATTAATAACCTCAGTGGAATCAACATTAATTTCTATAGGAGTGAAATTGTTTGACTGCACTAACTTGAGCCCTTCATTAAGGGCTAACAACTCCATATGGTTATTTATAGCAAGTTGAAAGCCGCTATGGAATCCCTTTACCCAGTCCTCATCGACATTCCTTATAACCCCACTAATTCCTCCCAATCCCCATTTACCTAGGCAAGCCTCATCTGTATTAATCTTATAACACCCTCTATTATGAGGGTTTCATTTGATAGTTATTGTGGAGTCAATTCTAGAATTTCAGGAGTTACAACCGATGAAGGCATATTCAGGGGCTTCAGTATAATATTGAATGACAGAGGGATGGATGGGAGAGTGAGAGTGATTGAAAAGATTGTGATTCCTAGCTTTCCAGATAGACCACAAGCAAAAAGGAAATATTTGATCCCAGTTGATTAAATAATCAAACTTGACCAGGTCCTTTCCTAGTTAGAAGGATGGAAATTTTGATGGTTCAGGCTATTGGAATTAGACTTGCTCACCAAACACATCCAAAAATCTTGTAAAATTGGGCATTCAAAAAATATATAAGAAATGTTTTCAATGCCTGAGTTTCAAACACTACACATGGGATTAACCTGGACTTTTCTGGAATTTAGCATGGAATTAATGAAGAGCTTGTTATGATAAAGGAGCCAGTGAAAAAACTTGAATTTATTAGGAATGGGCAACTTCCAAATTTTAGGAATGTCAGGTCTGCTAGGAATATCATGATTGACCATTCTCTCTTCCAAGAACTTATAGGCACTGGTACTAGAGAAAAGGCCAATGCTAGTGAGACCCGAAATGATGAAGTCCTTATGGACCCTGAGGTTGGAAGTGATGAAGAGTCTGATATCACTTTTCCATTCTTCAGGGATATCTAGAAAGGTTTTATTCATACCCTATTTATCTAGACATCAGAGATCTTCACATTAATTTTCCCTTCCCTAAGTGGGCCATGGATCAGATGTCTAAGGAAAGGGTGATTGGGGATCCATCTGCCAGTCCAAAAGTTGATATTCCTTCTATTATGAAGAACCCATTGGGAAGTTTGTCTGCATAGGGACTAACCTTTGTACAGACTTTTCCAAGTCCTTAAAGCTGTAATATTGCAGTGCATCCCCTGAGTACAGTATTTCTCCTTGAGCAGTTTTGCCCAAAGAGATCCAGAGGAGGAAGAAAATCTCCAAGCAAAGCTATACAACATATTATTATTTTTTAGATTGGCTTTGTAGACCCCAGACCTCTTTCATACTTAGGTCTAGTGACAGTGTTCCAGTTAAGAAGGTGCATTTTTCTCCTATCAGGGGTAGTTCCCCAGATAAACTTTCTTTGAGTTTTGTCAATCAGGTTCAAAACTTTGGAGGAGGGGTGAGATATATTGCATGATATAGTTAGGGATACTACTTAAGGAAGCCTTAGCTAAAGTAGTTCTCCCAGCCATGTTGAAGAACTTGGTTTTCCACCCTGTCAGTTTGGAGTTAAATTGTTAATAATGAATTAAAAATCACTGTTGACAGGCTTCTTATGGATAATGGAGAACCCAAGTTATTTACCAAAGGTGTTCTTGGCTTGAATAGCAAGACAACTTGCTATATCATTCCTCTTAGTAACAGAGCAATTCACAGAGAAGATAATTTTGGATTTAAGGATGTTGACTTTCTGGCCAAAGTGGGTAGTAAAACTGCTTAGAGTTTTCAAAATAGTTTGATAGTTTTTAGAATCAGCTCTAGTAAAGAGGGTGAGATCATCAGCAGATAATGGGACACCTTAGCTCCACTTCTGCTAATAGAAATAAGGGTCTAGTTGAGGATATCAACTTCATAATCAATTCTTCGAGATAACAGCTCCATACACAAGATGAAAATATAAGGGGACATAGGGTCACGTTGTCTAATGCCCCTAGTTGGCTGAAAAAATAGAGTCTTATTCCCATTAACAAGGACAGAGATAGAGGAACTAGAGATACAAGACATGATGAGCTTGATAAGCTTAGAGAAAAAATTAAAGAAAATAAGTGTTTGCCTAATGAAGGACCACTCAATTCTATCAAAGCTTTCTCTAAATCTATCTTTAGGATCATATTTCCTTTCTTATTTTTCATTTTAAAGAAGTGAAATATGAATTCTTGAACCACAATAGCATTATCAGAAGGCCTTCTTTTAGAGAGGAAACTGGCTTGGCTAGGGTCAATAATCCTATCTAAAAAGGGTTTGATCCTATTAGTAATAATCTTGGTGATAAGATTATATTGGGTATTGCACAACCCAATAGGTCTAAAGATTTTTAGGGTGACAACATTCCTGCACTTAGGGATGAGACAAAGGTAAGTTTCATTAACCTTCTCCTTCATCTTGCAAGAATTGAAGGTATCTTACAGAATTAAAGAGTTGAGTTCCCAATAATATCCTAGTACTTTTGAAAGAAGAAGGTATGGATCCCATCAATATCAGGTGCTTTGTTGGGTTTGAAAAAGAAAACAACTCTCTTGATTTCCTCGTCAGATGGAATGTTAGTAAGGCTAGAGTGGTCCTCAATCAGAATAGATCCATGTGAGAAAGGGTTGGTCTAAAACTTTACAGGGGAGTGACTATGGTTAGTGCAGAAGAGAGACTGGTAATACTCTAGGATTTTAGATTGGATGGCATCACTGGAGTAAATCCAATCCCTAGGCTTTTTCTTAATAAAATTGATTCTAATCCTTCTCTTTCTGTTTAGGGTGCTGGCATGGAAGAATTTAGTATGGGCATCCTCCTCAGCAAGCCAAGAGATACTGGATTTCAACATCCAAAATTCCTGCTCCTGTCTAAGGATGTCATTAAATTCTCCATTCAAGGAGTTTTCCAGACTTTGAAGGAAAAAATTACAGGGGTAACAAGACGACCCCTGGATGCCAGCAACCTTTTCTTTTTTAGAAAGATATTCCCAAAGGCCTCCTTATTCCAAATAGCTATATGGGTCACAAAGTGGGCCAAATTCCCTGAAAGATGGAGGTTTCCCTTAAATGAGTGGCTAACCATAAAGGGAAAGGTAGAGTGGGAGCACCATATGGACAAACTTTAGTTTATTATTATTATAATAAATTAAGAAACTAATTCTGTCATCAATTTCTTATTTTCAATCGATCTTGAGAAAAGTAGAATATTTGTAATTTAATCAAACTTTTCATTCTGAATAAATTCTAGAGTATTTTCTTTAACTGATAATTATATAATCATGTATAATTGGACATTAAATATATTATTTTCGCCTAAATTCAAAAGGTAGGTTTGAAATTTATTTTAAAATAACTTAAAATAAATATTTTTAAAAATATTTAAAAATTGAGAAATTCAAGAATTAATTTGAAATGTTGAGGGAAAAAATTAGGTGTCAACAACTGCCCCCTACCTTTGGTTAGGGTGGATGCAAGTAACCCTGGACAAAAGGGAGTTTGACATTCCTAATTTTGTTCGACCACAAATTCGTCTCTTAGATGAGATTGGTTTTCACACTATTATTTCTACGGAGTTATGGCCGGACTCCGGTATCGAGTTCCTACATATCTCAGGTTACACAAGAATTCAGGCCACTTGTAGTTCATAAAGCTTGATTTTAAAGCACGATTTTCAAAGGATTCACAAGATATTTCGAGTTTTGAATTTTGGTGAAAATCGGAAAGCTGGGAATAAGCAGATTTGGGGGGAGGTTAGAATGCAATCGAGTTTTCACCGGTACAACTTGAAAAACACTCATTAATAATGGAATAATTTATTATAGCTAAGTTAGAAATGTAACAGAAGATAAAGTTTAAGGATAAAGATGAAATTGTTTGAATCATGATGATTTAGAGATAGTAGTTCAATAGTATCTCCACATTTTCATCGTTATTCTGGATTATTTTTCTATAAAATCAGAGAAAGTGTTAGAGATCATAACGAAGTAATAGAAATATAAATCAAGAGAAAAATGAGGAAGAGAAGTTGTTTGGATTATTATGGCAAGGCCACAGTGGGTCTGCCATGTGTCATGCTTAACGTTGTCAACTTTTTGACTTCATTGTTCCTGTATCCAAAGAAAAATTCTTAGTTTTAAGAGACTGACTATGTTGGTATTGTCTTGCTCTTTCGATGCACCTTGTTGATCATTGATTTGTAAACTTTTCTGATATCAAAATACAGCTTTTATGGAATTTTTTATGGGTCCTTCTCAAAAATTCTGCACCGATCTATAACATATGACTCTTGAACTTTCTTATAACTTGTGATATTCATGAGTATGGAATTTTTGAGATCTTCTCAAAAATTCTGCACCAGTCTAAACTGCAAAGTACTTGAATTATTCATGATGTAGAGTGCTTTAAGTATAGAGAACTTCAAAATTATGCCCCGATCTCAGCTTTAGGTACATCTAATTTTCAACTTTGTAGCACATGTAAAATTTTTGAGACCTTCTAAAAAATTTCTGCCCCAGTAACATGCTTCAATGTCATCTTTATTCAACTTGGAGAAGAATCCTTATGATGAATTCTGAGATTTTCTAAAAAAATTTGTCATAGTTTCTATGAAACTTTTGCAGAAAATATGACCAAGCCAGTATAGCGCCTACACATTCTATTGAGGTAGGAAAGGTAGTTCCAATATAGAATGAGAAGATAAATCTTCTATGGGATTAACCGAA
Source organism: Capsicum annuum (assembly GCF_002878395.1). Classification (NCBI taxonomy): domain Eukaryota; kingdom Viridiplantae; phylum Streptophyta; class Magnoliopsida; order Solanales; family Solanaceae; genus Capsicum; species Capsicum annuum. The sequence goes on from NC_061111.1 coordinate 185,438,061, forward strand.
GCCGACATAATCCGCCTACATATCTTTTTCTTGGGAATTCAGGTCAAACATAGTTCATAGTATAATGAAATGATAAATTTTCTAATGAATTGACCGAAGCCGACATAGGCCGCCTACGTATCTCATTCTTGAGAATTCAGGTCAAACGTAGTTCATACATATAATGAAAGGATATTTGATATTTTTGATAATATGACCGAAGCCAATACAGGTTGCCTACGTATTCCACAAGGAAAATCAGGTCAAACGTAGTTCCTTACAACTAAAAGAGTGCAATTATAAGGAAATCAAATCACAAAGTGCGATTACAAGGAAATAAAGCAATAGAATACAATTATAAGGAAATGAAATAAGGAAGTACGATTATAAAAAAAGAAAATAATGACTTCCAAATGCAGGATAGAAGGACGCCAAAAGTGCATCTTTTGAGAGGAATTCATGCTTCTCCTGATTGATGATTCTAATGACTAATTCTTATGATTAGGCAATGGATTATTGCTGACATTAGCTGGAGCTTCTTTAAGAGTTATCATCTTGTTGTCAATCAGATCCTGAATTTTGTGCTTGAGAGTGATACATTTCTCTGTATCATATCCCACAGCTCCAGAGTGGTAAGCACATCGTTTGTTTGGATCATACCAATTAGCAGAAGTATTTGCAGGCTTTGCTTCCATTGGATGAAGTAGTTTTGCGTCTTTCAACCTTTTAAAAAGTTGAGTAAGAGATTCTGCCAATGGTGTGAAAACTCTGGGAGGCTTTCTTTCATAATTGGCACGGGGAACATTATTTTTCTAGCTTTGTGGTGGAGGTTGAGCATGATATGTCGTTTGTGCATTGAAGGCCGGATAGTGAGCATGTCAAACATTGGGTTGATATCGAGGAGGTCACTTGTAGCTGGAAGAGTTTTATTGAGTCATCACTCTCATTACTTTCTTCTTTTTTTTTCTTTCCATTTTCAAAAGAGCCAGTATGGAATCCCTTGTGAGTGCATTGCAGTTCTGGTAAGTTTATTATTCTTCCTGTCTTGAGGCCATCTTCAATCATTTCTTCAGTCTTGACAATTTCAATAAATTTTTTTCCAGCCATCGTTACCATATGATCAAAATATTCTGGATTTAGCGCATGGATGAAGTAACTAATCATTTCAGCTTTTTCCACAGGGGGATGTACCCTAGTTGCTTCTTCCCTCCAGTGTATGACATATTTACGAAAACTCTTATTTGATTTCTGTCTTAGCTTTATGATAGAGATCCTGTTAGGAATAATGTCGACATGAAACTTGTAGTGTTCCACAAAAGCATTTTCTAGGTCATCCCAAGTGCACCACTTAGTCACCTCTTGCTTGGCATACCATGTTAAAGCCTTTCCACTCAAACTTTGACTAAATAGCTTGACCCATATTCCTTCATTCTTGCCCACACCAATCAAATTTTCACAATAAGTTTTCAAGTGAAAGAAAGGATTTCCAAACCCATCCAACTTTTCAAACTTTGGGATCTTATAACCAGAAGGTAACTCAATCTCGGGAAATACACACAACTCTTCATACTTCACACTTTGGTTATTTCTAAGCCCCCAAAGACTCTTTATTGCATCTTCCAAAGCCTTGAACTTTCTGTTCACTGTATCATCAGTGTACATTCTTGTATCATTCTCCATTTCAACATAATAATTAACATCTAAGCGGTATAACCCTCGAGTTTGTGTTACATGTGGGACGGTAGCATAGGTGTACACTGACAGAGTATGGTGTATCAAGGGTGTGTTCTGAACCCTTGGACGATCAAACCTGTACACAAAAGGCACATTCTAAGAAACATGAGCAAAATAACCTTCCTAATCAACTCCTTCTAACGTTGGAAGCATAGGTCCTTTTTGTCGAGTATCAGGAGGTAGAGTCATATTTGGAGGAGTCTGAGAAGATGTTCTGCTTCGCATCACCATGAACCTTAGCTCGGCAATTTGTTGCTCTAAACCGACAATGAGCTCCGGGGTTATTTCCCTTCCTATCAAAGCACTTGGATCCATTGCCACAAAAAAAGTGGGAACTGACTCAGATGAAGTATTTGTGTTAATCAAACTAGGATCCATAGTTGAACGAGTTCTTTTGTTAACCTAAGCAGGAACTGATTAATCTATAGTTGCCTTCTTGACCTTAGACCGTATGAAATACTAATGTTCTGCCAGCGATTACTTTGCCTTTGTGTAGAGAGCAAGTTTTGACTACCAATACTAATTAGTCTCTCTCTAAAACAAAATAAAAACACTCAAAAAATAAAAAGTTAGTTCATGATCGTGATGATTGACCAAAGTAATATACGAACAAAATGGCATATATTTGATTTGAAATAGACTAAGTCCAGAATTTGAAGAATAGAACACCTGAAAAAATGACCGAATGATTAGAACTTTAATCATTTGACGGATCTTGAATTTGGGAAAAATAGGACTTCGAACAGGATGAACTAAGTGATTTGAAAAATCGCATATTAACAGATAAACATCCTAAGAAGGCTTATTTGAAAAGTTTTGAAGACATTGTAGTTTTCATCAACAGAATGCTTGGATTGCTCTGACTACAATCAAATAGAAAAAAATGAGTTGTGAAGACAACGTAATCAATGTGAATTGGTTAATAGCCTGATGAAATTTGAACAAAATTGGGTAAATTGGAAGGTATTTTATCAACGAACTTCTAAGGGTGTTTTGGAAGGTTCAAATTTTGAGTCTTATATGCCTATTAACGCTCTAGGACATCAAAATAGGAATAATAGACTAGTATTGTTTCAAGCCAAACGTATGTTCTTTAAACACACGAATAAGTAAACATAGACAAAGCAAAACAATGAAACACTTTAGCACATAAACAATCATTACGCGTCCTAGCATACGTGGAGCCTTTCAAACCAAAGGTAAGCCTAGCGTTAAATATCAAATTGAGATTTCGATAAATTGAATCAAGCTTTAATTAATAACCTTTCTTGAGTTTGGAGTTAGATTTTTGAACTCAATTTGGTCAAATTTTGACTTAGATCAATTTATCATTATCTATGCATATAATATGAGGACCATCATTGGGTCGTGAACCCATTTGACATAAGGGAATTTCCTAAATTTGTGGGATGAAACCTTGGGTCAAACCACCTATGGCTTATGCATGCATGACCTAAATCAAGGGTGACAACGCTCTATCTTAAGTTTTGTTAAGATTTGGGTAGACACAAACTTGGATTTCCTATATGAGAAGGCACATGGTCCCACGATAGTAAAACTACCGCTTACCCCACGTATACGCCGACTCTCTAAAATAGGTGATTTGAAATAATTTTGAGAAATTACAATGTACAATCTATGTGTACAATGTGTGTGAGTGTCAATTTTCCGAAGTGGAGGAAATATGAACGGAATGCCAGTTTATATGAAATTTAAATAAATAAATACATAATTATCAGGCACAACAAGTTAGAAAGTTTTTTTTGGTTAGAACCTAGATAAATCCCCAGCGGAGTTGCCATTCCTGTTTTATCCCTTTTCGAGTTTCATTTTGACAAGAAAATGGTTTATACCTTTCAGGTGGGTATTTATAGAAGGATTGATGGTTGTTTTGGGGGGAAAATGAAAGGGGAAAAAGGAAAAAAGGATTTGAAATTTGAATTTTAAAAATTGAGATGAAGTGCTGAGCTGCTACCATTATTGTCGTTGAAAGTTGTTGCTGTCGTTGTCCTGTTGTTGATATTGAAATTGTGGCTGAGTTGTTGTTTATTGATATGGTTTGTTTTGGGCTTGGGTGGCTGGCCCAAAAATTAAAAGATGGGGAAAGAGTTATTAAGAAAATGGGTTTTAAGATTAGGTAAATCAAGGGAGTCCAATTAAAAATCGTAGCATTTTATATTAATCGAAATGGCCACAATTAAATTAATTGGACAAAATTGAGACGAAGTTAACTTTTAATTATTTTGATGAATTTCTGAAAATTCAATAATTTCAAAATAAATATTAAATAAAAATAAAACATAATTTTATTTTATCTTTTTTAAAAATAATAATAACAATAATTATTATTATAATAAATTAAGAAACTAATTACGTCATCAATTTCTTATTGTCAATCGATCTTGAGAAAAGTAGAATATTTGTAATTTAATCAAACTTTTCATTCTGAATAAATTCTAGAGCATTTTCTTTAACTGATAATTATATAATCATGTATAATTGGACATTAAATATATTATTTTCGCCTAAATTCAAAAGGTAGGTTTGAAATTTATTTCAAAATAACTTAAAATAAATATTTTTAAAAATATTTAAAAATTGATAGATTCATGAATTAATTTGAAAGGTGGAGGGCAAAAATTAGATGTCAACACCTTTTTTGATGGGCTTGTTGAGGGGAGGTAGCTCGCCTCAAGTCCATCTTTGAACTTGGGTTGCCCACAACAACCTTTCCCTTATAGTCACCGAAGATTCGAAGAGGATCTTTAGAAGAACTCGGGAGTCCACCACTAGAAGTTTCGGGTTCAAGAAACTTACCCGACTGAGCATCAAATTTCTTGATCTTGATACTATTATTCGTAAGATTGCTTGTTGGATCTGGCAGTTTGGAAAAAGTAGAGGCTTTATTTTTCTTACATTTATGGAAACTAACCGTTTTCCATTCAGGGATTGGTGTCTAAGTGGACTGAATATCCGTATTGTCGGTGTCCAGATGGGTTACCAATGAACCTAGGGCTAAATGGGTGCATCTCGGGGCAGTGTGTCCCAATCTCTCGCAGGCTTTACACAAAAGCCCTCTCCCTTAAAGACTATCACTTACTTATGATTTCCAATGGAGATTGAGGTGGGTAGGGGATATTCCAAAGGTACTTAGACACAGATTCGTGCGTACCTTCTTCTTAGGGTAGAGGAGGTACACAAATCGACTTTCAGTAACCTACCAATCTTCTTCCCTATACTTTCGAGGATGATTCTGTCATAAAATTCTGTTGGGAGCTGGGGAAGGCGTAGCCAGATCGCTGTTGACTTGATTTTTGCTTCACTTGGAACGAAATTAGGCTCCCAGACTCTCACAATGAGAAAGGATCGGGTTATGAACCATGGACCTTCACGTAGCACTTTGAGTTGTCTTTCTACTTTCTCAAATTTTACCGTATAGAAATTGAACCCTAGATCAATCAGGGTTATGGTTTCTTGGATTTTCCATAATTCCTTAATCTTAGTGTGAAGAAATTGATGGTTTAATTTCCTCCCAAACACCTTAAACCTCCAAGGTTCGTATAACCAAACTTGGTCTGTCTTTGTTAGGGTGATTTATCCACTTTGGGGATCTGGGATACTCTCATTGATATCCATGAAGGAATAGGGGTTGAAAGATCTGCTTGAGTGGTGGACATCTTTTACTATATCTTTGCAAGACAACTTGCAGGATACATCTATAGCCATAAGGCAATATCATTTATCAGGCGGTTCGGGTGGGGTAATAGGGCGCATGTCCCAAATAGTCATGGCCGTCGCTGTCTTTACAATCAAGATTCTATAGAGTGATAATTTAAAGAGAGTGGGTCTTTCTCTCCCTCTATAATAAAGCACCTTTAGTATAAATATATCTAATGGATCATCTACTTTTAAACGTGAAGATTGAACAGTGAAGGTGCTACTTTGTCCATACATTTTCACCAGATTGAGGATGATTCTGTCATAAAATTCTGTTGGGAGCTGAGGATGGCGTAGTCAGATCGCTGTTAACTTGATTTTTGCTTCACTTAGAACGAAATTAGGCTCCCAGACTCTC
>NC_061111.1:185446848-185693342 GCF_002878395.1 Capsicum annuum
GGATGATTCTGTCATAAAATTCTGTTGGGAGCTGGGGAAGGCATAGCCAGATCACTGTTGACTTGATTTTTTCTTCACTGGGAACGAAATTAAGCTCCCGGACTCTCACAATGAGGAAGGACCCGACTATTAACCATGGACCTTTATTTGGTACTTTGTGCCGTTTTTCTACTTTCTCGAATTTTACCGTATGGAAATTGAACCCTAGATTAATCAGGGTTATGGTTTTTTAGATTTTCCATAATTTCTTAAGCTTAGTAAATTGATGGTTTAATTTCCTCTCAAATGCCTTAATTATGACTGAAAACCTCCAAGGTTCGTATAACCAAACTTGGTCTGCCTCTATTAGGGTGATTTCTCCACTTTGGGGACCTGGGATACTCTCATTAATATCCATGAAGGAATAGGGGTTGAAAGATCTGCTTGAGTGGTGGACATCTTTTACTATATCTTTGTAAGACAACATGCAGGATACATCTATAGCCATAAGGCAATATCATTTATCAGGCGGTTTGGGTGGGGTAATAGGGCGCATGTCCCTAGTGGTCATGACCGTCGCTGTGTTTACAATCAGGATTCTATAGAGTGATAATTTAAAGAGAGTTGGTCTTTCTCTCTCTCTATAATAAAGCACCTTTAGTGTAAATATATCTAATGGATCATCTATTTTTAAATGTGAAGATTGAAAAGTGAAGGTGCTACATTGTCCATACATTTTCACCATTTGGATCATGAAAAATATGACAAATCCATTTGTTGAAATTAGCCCTCATTCAATGCCATTTTAATCCAAAATTTTTACCAATATTTCTCCCTATCAGTTCAAAGATGATTCTGTCATAAAATTCTGTTGGAAGCTAGGAAACGCATAGCCTGATCGCTGTTGACTTGATTTTTTCTTCACAGGGAACGAAATTAGGCTCCCGGACTCTCTCAATGAGGAAGGACCCAGCTATTAACCATGGACCTTTATATAGTACTTTGTGCCGTCTTTCTACTTTCTCAAATTTTACCGTATAGAAATTGAACCCTAGATCAATCAGGGTTATGGTTTTTTGGATTTTCCGTAATTCCTTAAGCTTAGTATGGAGAAATTTATGGTTGAATTTCCTTCCAAATGCCTTAATTATGACTAAAAACCTCCAAGGTTCGTATAACCAAACTTGGTCCGCATCTGTTAGGGTGATTTCTCCACTTTGGGGATCTGGGATGCTCTAGTTGATATCCATGAAGGAATGGGGTTAGGAAGCTGAGCTTGAGTGGTGGACATCTTTTACTACATCTTTGTAAGACAACTTGCAGGAGTCATCTATGACCATGTGGCAATCTCGTTTATCAGGCGGTTTTGGTGCGGTAATAAGGCCACGTCCCTTACGGTCATGGCGCATGGCTATCTTTACAATCAGGATTCTATAGAGTGATATTTTAGAGAGAGTGGGTCTTTCTCTCGCTATGATAAAGCACCTTTAGTATAAATATATCTAACGGATCATCTGTTTTTAAACGTAAAAATTGAACACTGAAGGTGTTACATTCACCATACATTTTCACCATTTGGATCATGAAAAATCTAACAAATCCATTTGTTGAAAGTAATCCTCCTTCAATGCCATTTTAATCTAACATCTCTACCAATCTTCCTCCCTATCCTTCCGAGGATGATTCTGTCATAAAATTCTGTTGCTAGCTGGGAAAGGCGTAGCCAGATCGCTGTTGACTTAATTTTTGCTTCACTGGGAACGAAATTAGGATCCAGACTCTCACAATGAGGAAGGACCCATCTATGAACCATAGAGCTTCATGTAGCGCTTTGTGCCGTCTTTCTACTTTCTCAAAATTTACCATATAGAAATTGAACCCTAAATCAATCAGGGTTATGGTTTCTTGGATTTTCCATAATTCCTTAGCTTAGTGCGGAGAGATTGATGGTAGAATTTCCTCCCAAACACCTTAATTATGATTGAAAACCTCCAAATTTCGTATAACCAAACTTGGTCTGCCTCTGTTAGGGTGATTTCTCCACTTTGGGGATCTGGGATACTCTCTTTGATATCCATAAAGGAATGGGGGTAGGAAGCTGAGCTTGAGTGGTGGACATCTTTTACTACATCTTTGTAAGACAACTTGCAGGAGTCATGTATGGCCATGTGGCAATCTCATTTTTTAGGTGGTTCCGATGAGGCAATAGGGCGCATGTCCCTAGCGGTCATGGCGCGTAGCTGTCTTTGCAATCAAGATTCTATAGAGTGATATTTTAGAGAGAGTGGGTCTTTCTCTCTCTACAATAAAGCACCTTTAGTGTAAATATACCTAACGGACCGTCTGTTTTTAAACGTGAAAATTGAACACTGAAGGTGCTACATTGTCCATACATTTTCACCATTTGGATCATGAAAAATCTGACAAATTCATTTATTGAAATTAACCCCCATTCAACGCCATTTTAATCAATTTCTATTTTGCAGTGTAACTTTGGCACATATTGGGCCTTCCTTGTTAATTCTCATATCCTTTTAAATCTATAATAACTTTTACGGCCTTACATTGTTGTTTGCAGTAAATTTTTTTAATTAATTACCATTCTTAGCTTAGCTTTGCCTTTAATAACGACTTTGTCTTAATATTCTCTTTTTATTGTTTATTTCATTTCTTCTTCAGTTCACTTTCCTTTTTTGCTTCTCAACCTTAAAGTACATTTTACATTCTCTTTTTCATTTGCGTGATTTTTTTTACTTTTTCTATTATTAATATTTTTCGAGAAATCTCAAATTTTTTAAAATTATAGATATGTTATTTTTCAATTGCTACTATTGTTGTGAATTTTTTGAATATATTTTGGTTTCTATTGTAATGACTGGATTATTTTGTTGTTTTTTAATAGAATTTACAGATAAATGTCTATTTTTTATGTTATTTTATTTGAATTTTTACACCTTTTTAGTGTTATTTTTGAAGACTTCTACATAAATTTAACTTTTTATTTAATTTTCTGAGTTAAATTATTGTTCTCTTTTAGGTATCATGCAAAATTGTTGATCTTATGAGCTGTTTTATTATGTTATTTGTTGGAATTTTCGCATAAATTTTGACTTCTTTTGCAATGACAGAGCTATTTTTTGTGTTATTACTATTTTAAGAGAAATTTAAATTCTCTTTCAATGACTTTTTTATTTGAATAATTCATATTTTTATTGATATGATTGAGCTTTTGTCACCTAGGAGAAGTCCTAGAACTCAAAATACAAATTCAATTGAGGCTTCATCTTCTATTCCATCTTACATAGTTTAGAGTAGTGATGAAAAATTCGCTAAGAAGATGTCGAGAAGAAAAAATTCTAGAACTTATATTGTTGTTTTTAATTCCGGATCGTCTAATAAGGCAGATGTTGATTTTTCATCCTTTTCATTAAGAGTTTCATAACAAAGTTCTGAAAAAAATTCTGTAAATGTGAACCATGATAAACGAATAACTATTGGAGGTAAAGCTAATAAAAGAATTAAAGATAAATTAGTGACTAAAGAAGGTGATGAAGCCGGTGAATTGAAATCTAAAAAAAAATAAATGTTGCTAGCAAGCAAAAAAAAATTATTACAGATGACGATCATTTTGTGATTGATGTTTCTATTCTAAAAAAAAATTTAAAAATTGATTTAGAAAAAATAGAAAAGAAGAAAATCTACAAAAAACATGATTATCCCAGTTAATGTTGATAAGATTGGTATACTGTAATGCCCCGAATTTTTGGTCCTTGAAAATTCTTAAGCTTTGGGCTCACTGCCTTGGTTACGACTGGACCTCCGAAGTCGTAGGGTGTCTTGACGACTCGTTGGGATGAGGCGTAACCAAACCAATAAGTTTGTGGCTTGTTTTTGCTCTGAGTATGAGTGGCTCACTATGAGCCGTGAGGATATGTTACAAGTCATAGGTTCAAATTATAAAATGTCTAGTGTTCAAATTATTTGGGTTCTATGTTGGTCACGACTAGACTTTACGAGTTGTAAGATCTCATTACAAATTGGTTGAAGGAGTCATAATATGGGCAGTGTATGGGGGCTGTAGTCACTGTCTTTGTTACGACTCGTGACCACGAATCATATGGTGTGGGTACGAGTCAAGGGGTTGACTCCTAACCAAAGGCGACTTTTTTTCAGCTTTTAAGTTGAGGGCATTCTGGACATTTCCCCTCTTGCCCAACTTAAAAGCCATATCATATAACTTCTTTAGGACATTATTAGCTATCAAAAACACATCAGATAACCTCTCAGAATACTCCCAAATCCTCAAGGTCAAGAACACTTAGGGTTTTCATCATGCACATCAATTAGGAGTTTCAAGGGTGATTTCTCTCCGTACTTCTTGGTGTTTAAGGCTTGTTACTCTTCTCTTATTGTCAATTTTGTAAAAGTATGTGATTTGAAGTATTATTCATGAAATATTATTGTTGGTTTTTGAACTATGGGTTGAGGTTTTTTAATATAAATTGTTTAAATAAGTCTTCCATGTTATCTATGAAACTATTGTGTTTAAATTAGTGGTTGGTAAATGCATTGGGGTGCATGGGAATGGTGGATAGAAATAGTGGTACAATGGAATTCCTAAATTAATTGTTTTGGTATGGAAATTGATAATAAACTCAACCCATTTGCATAATTGATTTTTGGTTTATACCTTATCAAATGGCCTAGCTTATTTCTTGAAACTAATGCATGATCTAAAATGTTAAATGGGTAAAGATGGTTTTAAAAACCTTGTAGGATACACTGGAATCCCTAAATAATTTTAATGATGGAGTCTGTGGGGTACATGGGAATCTCCTAAGACCTGTCTTAATGACATTGTTTGCAAGCTATAGTCGGTATGCCGATACCACTGAATAATGCCTTAATAATTGACTCCAAGAATTAGTGGTTTGACTATGTGTTAAATATTTTAATTGGACAATAATGGGGGTTCTGATAGCTAGCTGCAAAGGTGTAAGTCCAAAGAACGGACACTAAAAACTCATGTTTGCCAACTTGAGTGTTGGTATTGATGACCATGTGCTTACGGGGTACAAAAAAATCCCCCAACCATATACACATATATATGTATCATGGAGGGTGAATGGTACAAGGTAATTCCCGACCATCTATGATATCTCTGGTTTGTGCGGCAAGTACGACCAGTTCAGGGGATAAAACTGGACCTATATAGACCATGATAGACTTATGATGGTAAATCTACACAGTCCAGGTTAAATGTTTTAAAGTTGTGCTAAACCTTTTCCCTATCCCGACATGGTATATATACATATATGTATTTGCAAATGGTTATGTGCATTGGTTTGACTTGGTTTTGGATTGATAACATTACTTTATCCTTATACCTAAGTTACATGCTAGGGTTTACCCAGTTAACCATCTTTGGACGCTGTATCCCCACGTGATGCAGGAACCAGCTATACTCCCGTGGTGATTGAGGGATAACTTTTGAGTCAGATAGAAGTGGTGAGCTTCCCTACTCTGGAAGACCCTATTTTATATTATGAATTCCTTTGTGTCTTTATTATTCCTTTTAGTTTTGTTTTGGTTATGGTCGGGGGTATGTCCCGACTGTAAATTTTTAGGTTTTGATTAGAGACTTTGTTGAACTACTGTGGGCATGGGCAGTATCGGTATCGGTATTGGTCTTAGCATTGGTATTGATTGGTCATATGGTTATGGATGGTTGGTTTTGGGTATAAACTTAGTATAATGTCTTTAATTTGATATTTTCTTATCTTGTTATATGTTTGGAATTCGTCCGACAAGGAGGTGTACGGTATAGTTTGTGGTTTGGATATTCTGGGGGAGTCTCCGGTCTTTATTGGACTTGAGATACCTATCACGGCTAGGCCCTGGTTCAGGTAATGACAAGATGGTATTAGAGCACTAGGCTCATGGTCAGTTGGGTGTCCATAAAGTCATGCTGAGTAGAGTCTCTTTTAAAGGTGTGTAGTGCGCCATACTCAAAAAGGAGAGGCTACGAGGCATTTAGGAATATTTCTCTTTCTTGTGTTCTGTTTTTGGGCTGTAGAATCTAAGGTCCTAAAATCTTCTCTAATTCTCGTTTGTTCATTTTTCAGGTCTTGCCTCCCAAGCGATCTGAAGCTTTCCAGTCCCACTCAAGGACAATACTGATACCACACACCCCTTTTATAGGTTCTAGGCCCGATCTAGGGGTCGAGTTCCTTATTACCCTTCTGGAGTTCCACTGGTCCCCTCTCATTCTTCTCGAGCTCCTCAGGCTGATGTGATGAATACTGAGTTTCATTAGTCTATTCATATGTTTGCTCAGTTGGTAGCTTCTCAGACTGTGCATGGTGTTTCTATTACTCCATCTTCTGATGCCACAAGGGTTAGCCAGTTTATGAGGTTGAGCTTTTCTATATCCACTGATGTTAAGGTTGAGGAGGATCTTCAAGGTTTTATTATTGAGATGAAGAAGATCTTTCGAGTTATGTATGCTTTTAATTTGAAGGGCGTGTAGTTCGTCGCCTACTAGTTGAAATATATGACGTATTAGTGGTATAAGAAATGAGAGCAGTCTAGGGGAGATGATGCTAATCCTGCATTGTGGGATGATTTCTTTAGTGCATTTTTGGACCGCTTCTTTCCTCAAGAACCGAGGGAGGTGAAGGCGAAAGAGTTTGTTAACCTGAAGTAGGGTAAGATGTCAATCAAGGAGTATGCCATAAAGTTCCACCTGTTATCTCGATATGCTCTGGAGTTAGTGTCTAGAATGAGGACTAGAATGAGAAAGTTTATTTTTGGGTTATCCCGAGATTTGATGTTGGAGAGTAAGATTGCCTTGTTAAACAAGGACATAGACGTCTCCCGGTTGGTTATGTACATGCAGTAGGTTGAGAAAGAGAAAAAAAAGCAGGCAGAGTTAGGAGAGAGGCAAAGTAAGAAGTTTAGATTTTCTAAGCAGGGTGGAGGTTAACCATAGAGTGGTAGGGATGGTGGAAAGTGGTCCAAGAAAAAGTAGGAAAATTTTTGGTCTTATTCAATGGCTAGCTCTCCCTACCCAAAGCCATCTGGTGATAGGCGTATTTAGGGTAGCGACAGTTCTAGGGAAAAGGGTACTTACTCTCAGGCTAGTGGGCCCCAATCAGCTCTAACATATCCTCCCTACAGATTTTTTGATTGGTTACATCAGGGTTTTTGTGAGAAGGGAAGGGACAAATGCTTCAAGTGTGGTAAACTAGTGCATATTCTTAGAAACTATCCTGTGGGTAATGTTGCTTCTGGGGCAAAAAAGGTTCTTGTTGCCTCTTGATCAGCTCTGGTACCAAAGAGTTCCCCATTTAGCCCCGACACTAGTTGGGCTATCTCTATGATCTCACTACCCTCCAGGAGTCTGAGGTATCGCCTAATGTCATCACTAGTGTTTTGAAACTCTTTTCCCGTAATGTGTACTGTTTACTTGATCTGAGGTGCACTCTTTCTTATATGACCCTATTTATGGCTGTGCATTTTGGTTTTGGTCCCGAATGTATTTTGGATCCCTTTTCTATTTCTACCTCGATGGGTGACTATGTGGTGGCTAGAAGAGTCTATAGGGTTTGTGTGGTATTTGTGGGTGGGAGAGATACTTTCGTGGATTTGCTAGAGTGAAACATGGTTGATTTTAACATCATATTGGGGATGGATTAGTTGCACTTATGCTATGCTTCTCTAGACTATCGAACCTGTAAAGTCATCTTTAAATTCCCTAATGAGCCGGTCATTGAGTTGGAAGGGGGTTCCCTAGTGCCTAGGGAAGGTTTATATCATATCTTAGAGCCCAGAGATTAATCTCCAAGGGGTGTCTTTATCATTTGGTTTGGATTAAAGATTCTAATTCAGAGAATCCTTCTTTACATTCTGTCCTGGCGGTGAATGAATTTCCTGAGGTTTTCCCTAATGACCTTTTTGGTGTCCCTCTCGATAGGGAGATTGATTTTGGGATTGATTTTGTTTCGGGCACTCATCCTATCTCTATCCCTCCTTATAGGATGGCTCCGACCGAGTTAAAGAAGCTTAAGGAGCAATAGAAAAACCTCCTTGACAAGGGTTTTATCCATTCTAGTATGTCTCCGTGGGGTGTACTTATTCTGTTCGTGCGCAAGAAGGATAGTTTTCTTCGGATGTGTATTAATTACCAACAACTGAATAAAGTGACAATAAATAATTAGTACCCTCTTCCAAATATAGATGATTTATTTGATCATCTTCAGGGTGCTAAGTTTTTCTCCACGATCAATCTTCAGTTTGGGTATCATTAGTTAAAAATTAGGGAAGTGGATATTCCTAAAACTGCCTTCCAAACTCGATATGGTCATTATGAGTTCTTAGTCATATCTTTTGGTTTGATTAATGCCCTGGTGGCATTCATAGATTTAATGTACAGGGTCTTCAGTCAGTTTCTGAATTTGTTCATTATTGTATTCATAGATGATATTCTGGTGTACTCTAAGAGTAAAGTGGATCATGTCGATCACCTCCGTATCGTGTTGCAGACCCTAAAAGATCAGCAATTGTATGCCAAAATTTTGAAATATGAATTCTAGTTGAACGTTGTTACTTTTTTAGGTCATGCAATTTCTAGTGAAGGGATCATGGTAGACCCGCAGAAAATTACAGTGGTTAAGAAGTGGCCTAGGCTCATGACTCCAACCAATATTCGGAGCTTCTTGGCTTTAGCCAGTTACTATAGAAGGTTTGTGGAAAGTTTCTTAACTATAGCTGCCCCATTGACTAAGTTGACCTAGAAGAAGGTGAAGTTCTTACGGTTTGACTCTTATGAGGGTAGTTTTGAGAAGCTGAAAAATAAGTTGACTTCGGCTCCAGTTTTGACCTTACCCGAGGGTAATGATGGATTCATGGTTTATTGCGATGCTTTCTGTGTAGGACTTGGTTGCATTTTTATGCAGCGTGGTAAGGTGATAGATTATGCCTTTAGACAATTGAAGATCCATGAGAAGAATTATCCGACTCATGATTTGGAGTTGTTAGCTGTGGTGCCCGCATTGAAAATATGGCGTCACTATTTGTATGGAGTTCATGTGGATATCTTTTCATATCATAAGAGCCTGCAATATATTTTCACCCAAAAAGAGCTTAATATCAGGCAGAGAAGATAGCTTGAGCTGTTTAAGGATTATGACATGAGCCTTCACTATCACCCAGGTAAAGCTTACGTGGTTGTTGATGCTCTTAGCAGGTTATCCATGGAAAGTCTAGCTCATGTGGATGAGGAGACCAAGAATTAGTGATAGATATTCACCGTTTGGCTAACCTTGGGGTTCGCCTCTTGGACTTTGGGGATGGTGTATTTGTGCAAAAGGTGGCACAGTTATCTCTTCGTATTAAAATAAAGGAGAAATCGGTATTGGATCCTAACTTGATAAAGATTAAGGGAGATGTACGTCAGTAAAGAGTAATGTTTTCCCAACATAGATGGATTGTAAGAAAGGAACTTGGCTGAGGCTCATGGGTTACGTTATACTATTCATCCTGGTTCAATAAAGATGTATCATGATCTTAAGTAAATATATTGGTGGAATAATATGAAGCGAAATGTGGCCAGTTTTGTGGCTAAATGCATGGTGTGTCAACAAGTGAAGGTTGAGCACTTGAGGCCTAGTGAGTTATCTCAAGAGATTGAGTTGCCGATTTGGAAATGAAAGGTATTCAATATGGATTTTGTTATCGGTCTTCCCCGATCTCGAAATCAATTTGATTCAATTTGGATCATCATGGATAGGATGACTAAATCTGTTCACTTCTTGCCAGTGAGGACTAATTATTTGGCTGAGGATTATGCCAAGTTGTTTTCTTAGAAAAATCATGAAGTTACATGGTGCTTCAGTTTCTATCATTTTGGATCGTGGTATTCATTTCTCATCTCACTCTTGGCGATCATTTTAGAGAGGTTTGGGAACTAAGGTTGGCCTTAGTACTAGTTTTCACCTGCAGATGGATGGGCAAGCGAAAGGACAGTTCAGGTCTTGGAAGACATGCTTCGGGCTTACGTGATTGACTATGGCGGTAGTTGGGTTGATCATTTTCCCTTCATAGAGTTTGTGTATAATAATAGTTATCACTCAAACATTGGTATGAATTATTTTGCAGCGTTGTATGGTAGGAGGTGTCATTCTCCTATTGGGTGGTATGAAGTCGGTGAAAATAAATTGTTCGATCCTGACTTAGTTTACCAAGCCATGGAGAAGGTGAAGGTAATTCGGAATTGGCTTAAGACCGTCTTAAGTCGCCAAAAGTTCTATGCAGATGCGAGGCGTAGGGAGTTTGAAAAATTCAAAAAGAAATCACACATGAAGAATGTTAGAACAAAAAATTAAAGAATACTTGTTACATCTCTATATATACAGAATTTCAATTCAGGTGTTAGTAATTGTAGATCAATATTTCAAATAAAGCACTATTTTTCTAAATATAATTCATGTAAAGGTTGAAAATACTCTTAGAAATACATTCACAGCTTGGCTCTGCCAAGACTTTTCAAAGAAAAGGTTCATTTATTTATTTATTTTCTATGCCACTTTTTTTTTTTTATAAATTTTAGTGTGCTAATTATTTTATATTGTGCTGAAAAAATATGACTCTATCTTAGTTACAATTCAGGAAATTAAACTACTATTTGATTTCGAAATTACCTTGAATAGACAATAATGAAGGAATACGACTAGTTATTTCTTCTTTAGTTTAATATTACTTGTCTCCATAATTAAATATAATCACTAGCGTTTTTATTAACTTAAAACTTATGTGTACAATATCTTAATATAATCTTTTACTGCCTGTGAAAAAAGAACAAGTAAAATTTATATCGTAACATGAAGTTTACAACTATCGTTTGTTGTTTTAAAATAAAAATTGAATATATGTTCTTCAAGATGATTGCATCTCTTGATGACAATTAAAAAGTGAGTTTGAAAATAACTGATTTTATGGCTCATTATATATGTGGGTCTTGTTTGATAGGCAATGTTAATTCAGACTTTGTTGATTATGTATTGATGTTTGTGAACCTCAAGATAAACCATAATTGAATTTTGATTGTCTTCAACATATTTGAATGATGTCTTGTTATATATGACTCATTTTCTGCAAGGGAGGAAGACTTTGAAGTGAATAATGTTGTAAAAATTTGCCTCGATTATACTGCTCTATTTAGATGCTACTAATTTTTTGGTGAAATGGTCTGATTTAATTTGCACACCTTTCTATAGTAACAACTAACTTATTGATACTCTTGATATTGAACTGGTTAGAGAGCCCCTTTTCAGATAAAAAGAAGACCCACTATAAATTGTTGATATAAAATTTTTATGATATTAAGTTTCTTTTATAATACCACTTTGATTAATAGAAATATAATATTTTTATTTCATTAAAATTGTGTATTTGCAGTAACTGTGGGGTGTAGATTACTACGTTTGTTGAGTATTCTATACTAAATAAGCAAGTTACATATGAATATATTGATATTAAGTATCATCGCAAGAGATTTGGTGAATTACTATAAGATATGGAAGAAAGAAACTAGAGAGTGATGCTATAAGTGACGACGAGAAGCCATATAAGATCTATAACATAAAAGTTCATTCAATGAAGTACTTTTCTATTGAAGAATATTTTGTTTTTATAATTACTTGCTAAATATTACTTCATTTTTAGAGGATTGTTTTCATGTTTTGATTATTCAGTTATGACTGTAGTGTGGTGTAGTTTAAGAAACATATTTTCCGGGACAAAATTTTTTTTTGTAATTACTTTGCTTCTATTGAAAAGTATTACAACAGTTTAGACATTTTTATGGTGTTTTCAATTATTATTGTTACGATTATAGTATCACAGTTTACGGAATAGTGGTCCTCTAATTGGTGACGCGTAATGATAATACAATTATAATTCATCATTTGACATATGATTTTGTACCGTGTAGACACAAGATCTACTATAAGCTGCTCTTACAAGTTCAATACAAATAGAATGAATTTTTTTTGAATCCGTATTATAAGTTTTATAATAGGCATTATGAAGCAAGTACAAATGTAATTCAATATTTTTCACGCACAATACATTTTCAATACACTTTATACAGACACTCTCACACACTTTTTCATTTTCTTTAATTAGTGACATTTACTGATAATATTCTTATAATTCATCCTTTTTAACATATGCATGTTATACCATGTATACAGAAGATCTTCAATCCACGAGTGCAATCCACAATCGTAGGTTGGTCCCACGATCTTAGGAAGGTTTTGTACGTCCTTCCTTACATTTTTGTGTTATAAAATTTTAAGGGGCATATCAGTGTTTTTCACTCTTTTAACATAAAAAATACGTCATTTTAGAAATCTCGAGGCTCATTATTGAAGTTAATATGACCCTAATCTCTAATTAATTAGAATAACATTCGATACTTTGTTTCAAAAGAGAAAAGAGACGATTCCTTTTTCCCAAGGCAGAGCTAGGGTTCATCTTCATCAGGCATCTAACTCTAAAAAATTCATTAGGGTGCTCATCTCCTGGTATGCAGGATTTCATCAAAGGATTTCCTTTCACCCATAGAGTAAAGTTAACCCAATTCTCTAGCACAATCCTTTGTCATAATTTCGGTTTATGGTTATTGATAAATTTATTGATATCTCAGTTCTTTGGTGCCATTGAGTTATAATCCCCCATTTAGCATAAATTTCAATGTAATTACTTGGCAATGATCCCAAATCCTAGTTATATTATAAAATAATGATTGTTGGACCTGAGTTATTGATTTTTGTAAATTCGTTCAGTTTACAAAATAACATAATAGTTGCATTCTTCAGAGATGGCGGGTTATGACACCTGATCTAGGATTGGATTTCATGCATATGATTTTGGATGTTATATTCCCTAGTTTATATGTTTTAAATGCTTTCTGATAGTACTTTTATTTCCGTCTTCAGATTATTATTAGCATTGAGCATTTTAGCTATTGACACTTAATTTTTGCCCTCCACGACTAAGTTTAATCTCGAAGTTCTTGATTTTAAATAAAATTACAACATTTATTTTATCTGAATAATTTTTTTAAAAGTATTTATCTATGTTATTTTGTCATTTTAAGCAACTATTATATATTTTCGTATTCGTATATACGGAATTTTATAATTTTGTTACTTTAATAATTATTTTATGAAAAATTAAATTTTAATCAAGGGTCATTTTGAAAATTAATTCAAATGGTAAAATCTTGACTAAGTATAATTTGTTCTTAAAAAATCATTTATTTAAAAAATATCTGTTTGATTTATTGAACCAAGAAGCTTGGGATTAAATCAGGTTTTAATTCGTCTCGAATTGCGATTCAATATAGCCAATTTATTAAATTTTTCCATAATTGAAATAAAATTGGCCACAATTGTAATATAATTGGACAATGATATTCAATTTTGCAAATAAATTAAATTGAATTGACTAAGTCCTAATTTTAAATCATAATTTTTACCCGTTCCCGTTCAAACAACCCAAATCAGCCGCTCCAGCCCATTTCACCGCCCTAATACCCGACCCATCACTCTTATTCCTTTCTCCATGGACTTCAAACAACATTAGTGATCGAACATTATAGAAATAATAATAATAGATTTCAACAACAACATCTTCTTCAAGGTACAACACCACAACCAGTTAAAACCCACTAGCGACAAACGTGTTTACAACAAGTTTAACCAACAGCAAAATAGCTTCAATGCCAAACGACAATACTAGCAAACGAATAAACCCCAAACAACGGGTCCAACCTAGCGGCCCAAACTCACGCGTCCAACTCAGCAACCAACGTTAGAAATTTTCCATCCGTACTGACTAGTACGAATCCAGCTCATCCATAGAATCTTATTTATTCTTGAATTCGAACTTCTCATTTCAAAATTCTAAAATTAACCTTTGATAACCTCATCCCACATGGCTGAATCAACCCCAAATTGATACCCAAATTCTCCTATATATACATCTACTATTTTGGGAGAGAAAAAGGAGAGGTCTGATAGCGAAAATTCCAAAAAGCGTGGAATTTTTCTATCGGAGAAGATTTTGATTTTAATAAGTTCGATAAGACTCATTTGATCCCCAAATTTAAGTTAAGGAATTGAGTTCATTTTGCGGTGGTGGTAAGAATTCTGATGAGCTCAAAGTTCTAGTTCGCTGCTCCAAAATTGGTAAACACTCTATCCTTTCTCACTTTTTCTTATGAGTTTGTGTTGGATCATGTGAAATTGCACTATTATTTCGAATGCTCATTGTTATATTAAGATATGTGGAAGCTATCTCTGGTTGGATTTTTGATTATTTTTGAGGTAGTTTGAAATTGAAAGTTATATCTCTTGTAAGAAAGTATGTTACAAGTCGCCTCTGTTTTAACGATTTTCTCATGAAGTGGTTTATGTTGTTTTGATATTGTTTGTTGGTGAATAACTTCTGGCTGTAATTTTATATATCAAGAAGAACCAATGCAAGAACCAACGCTACCTTAAAATGATCTAAATTAATTAGTTGATATTGTGGTGTTCGAGTTAGGGATTTTCTAAAGCATTTTTTTTTATTCCTATGTCAAGTAATCTGTTGTTAAGAGATGAGGTTGCTATGTTTGAGATTTGGTTCTCTGCACTGGATTAGCAAAACTGTGGTAGTGTCTTCTAAAAAGTTTTGATATTTTTTTTCTTTATTCTTTGACAAAACTGCCATGCTTTCCACTGGTATGACGTATTCCAAAAATATTTATGTTTTTTTGGCATGCTACAGTTTCCATGAACTTGCCATATGGTCAATGTCGAAATTGATTCATAGTAATCTGGCTATTTGTGTTCATGATGAAATTCCAGTTATTGTTTATTCATTTTCTGTTAGTAATAGTTCTTTCATGTCCGGAATTGAAAATTTTTGGGTCAATTATATTTGAATTTGTATTTTCTCTTTGAAATCATGTTCTGTTTTCACCTTTGGAAGTTTTTCTTCTCTTTTGGTCACATGCTCATCAACTAATTTGTGATTTTTTCCAACATTCTTAGTAACATTTTAACTTAAGTAGAAATCAATATGCTCACTTATGATAATCTTTCACTTTGTGGTAATCCCATATATGTTGAAATTCTACTCTTTCCTTTTCTTTTTTTGAGCATGAAAAATTCGAGTCCATTGGACTCCATACCTCTACATTTCTTTGGGACTAAGTCCCAAGCTTCCTATAAGTTCAAAAGGGACTATCTCATGAAGATACAATACTGTATACAAAGATATACAATGAAGATACATTGTATGTAGGCGTTGGAAACTGATATACATGTTCGAAGGAGTAAAAAATCGAGCTAAGAAAGCTGGGATACAAATTTTCAAGCTGGTATACAATATATATAAATTCAAAATATGGGAAGAAAGGCTGTGATATACAGTCAATATGGATGGCAATGGGGCGGTGTGGGTGCAGGGTGGTACGGGATTTAGGCTATGTGGGGTGGTGAAGGTTTAGGCTATGTGGGTGCGGGGCGGGTTGGAGTAAGTTTCTTTTAAATGGCGTAGGGTGGGGCGAGTTGCGGGTATATGCGGGTTTAAATTACAACAAAGCTAAATTTTATCCCCGGCAGCAGATTGTTTCCTTGCATTTTTTCCCTTTTGCCCAGTCTTTATATCCCTCATTTGATACTTTGTAGGCATCTATGTCCTTTTGAATATTTATGAAAATGATTTTTGGGGATAATGAATTGGTGTTAAAAGGCTTTTACTTCCTTCAAACACGACAGGCCAATCCTTGGCTCTAAAGAGTCCCCAATTAGGATGCGCGTTTATTACAATATACTTGTGTGATAACTGCTTTATGTGCTTATATGTGTTATGTTTATTCGAATCAAAGTAGAATTGATCCAATCCCATTTTTCATTAGAGTATCTCTAGGTAGAAATATACACCCACTATACAAAAGTCCAACCAAACATATAATTAGTTAAATATTTTAAAACTTTATTTAAAATTGATATCTTCTTTAAAACTTTCATTATGTAAAAGTTGAAATTCAAAATCACTTTTCTTTCATTTCCATGAAAATAATTGTCTTTCCTTCAATTGATAAAAGGATTAGATTTAGTTGACTTTTTCTTTTCCTTAATTTAAATGGACAATTTTCCACTTGAATAATAAATGTCATGTTTGCAATTGAATTTAAGATTGTACAAAGTTAGCCACATTTTTCAAATTTAGTATTTTTTACAAATCAATCAAATAATCTTTTGGTTAATCATTTTTCAGCAGACTCTTTTTGAGTGCCTTAAAACTCTTCTCAAGGCGTTGCCTAAATCCTTACCCATTTTCTTTAATTTTAAGGATTTATTTATGTTTTCAAGTCTTTAAAATATTTTTTGTTTTTCTTGATATTTTCTCAAAAATCAAGTGCTGACTCTGTAATTTCTTAAATTATTTCAAATTTTCTTTAGTTTTGAAATAGTTTAAAAATTCAAAAATAATATTTTCCAATCCTTCAAACTGAAAAGGGATAAAACAGAAATGACGATTTTGCTAGGGAATTTATTAAGATTCTTACCAGATTTCAGACTGTTTTGATTGATTTTTTGACTTTACTTGATTAAATGTGGTGGTTGATATTATCTTGTGATTATACCTATTGTTTGCATTCATGACATACTCTCCCTTATCTAATATATAAATTGTTTTTGGGTTTCGCGAATGTCCTGGCCCCTATTATTCAATCTCAAATCAAGTGTTGGAAATACGATGGTTTATTAGCACGTCAGGCATCCGATGGTTGTTCATATTTCCAAACCTAAGTTGTTTACTTAGGAACCTGGTTCAAACCCACTCTATACACCTAGGATAGAGCGAAAACCAAAACTCTCTTTTTAGGCATGAGCCTTGGACAACTCAATACTTGAGGGGGTATTGGGCCAATTAGAAATCCTAGCCTGCGTCTATTGAGCATGAGTCAATTACAAAAGAATCATACTTATGTGTTGAAGGAAGTTTATGCCAATTAACATAAATCTATTATCATTTGGGGTCGGGGAAGGATCACCTTGTTTGCTTTGTGTAAGTATGGATCAATCAGTCCCTTAAGAAGATTCAAGATAATGATCAAGCCAGATGATTTCTGTAAAAGATTGGTGGAAGTATACAAGTACAAAGTCAAGAATCACAAACAGATACCATGTATGACATGAGGTAGACAAAGTAAAAAAGGCAAAGACTGATGAAGGATCGTCTGGACGCTAGTGTTTTCTGTTTTATCCCATGCGCGTGACTTTTTTTCTAATGTTAGTTTTCTTTCCCCAAAAATTGTATCCCTCATTTGCTACTTTGTAGATATTTATGAATGTTTTTAGTCCCTCGCGTGGGACTATTTTTATCGCATTTTATTTTTCTTCCCCCAAAATTGTATCCCTCATTTGCCAGTTTATTGGCATTTATGAGCATTCTTATTTTTATCCCCTGTGTGGGACTATTTTTCTTGCATTTTGTTTCCCTTTCCCAGTATTTATATCCCTCATTTGATACTTTGTAGGCATCTATGTATTTTTGGATAGTTATTAAAATAATTTTCGGGGATAATGAATTGGTGTTAAAAGGCATATACTTTCTTCAAACCCGATAGGCCGATCCTTGGCTTAAAACGGTCCCCAATAAGGATGCACATTTATTACAATATGCTTGTGTGATATAACTGCTTTATGTGCTTATACGTGTTATGTTTATTCAAATCAAAGGAGAATTTATTCAATCCCATTTTTCATTAGAACATCTCTAGGCAGAAATATACACCCACTATACAAAAGTCTGACAAAACATTCTCTAAGTCTCCCAAGTCTCTCAGAAAAGTCCGCAATCATTCTTAAAATTTCTTAAAAGTTATTCTGACCATTTCAGGAAGGTTGACTATGGACTCAAAATAAGCTATTGTAGGAAGGATTGAAATTAAGAATAAGAGAAGTGTTGAAATCAAGAGGCGATTGGTGGAGTTAGACCAACTTTTTTCTTACAACTGTTTAAGCTATGTAGGGCCTGATTTCTCCTTCGTGGGATATGTAGGCGGATTTTTGGACCATCCCCTATGTTAATAAAACTCCGTTATTACCCCACTTTCTTGAAAGAAAAAAATAAGATTGAGAAAGAAAAAGAGTTGAACCTTCCTGATAAATTCTCCTTATTAAAATCAATTAGCAAAATCCTGTTCATTGAAATTCTCGAGTCATCATTATCCCATGGATGAATTCGTATGAGATGCAAAACAACTTTATGTGTTTACTTCTTGCTTGATTATCTTTCATTGTTTATTACCAACAAAATCAGACACATCAGCCTTTGAGTTATTTTTACTTTACAGGTAATAAAAACTACTCTATGCTGACATAAAAATAGAAAAATATCCTCACTTCACTAGATCAAAGTGAATAAAGATTCCTCTTTTGACTATAGCTTTGTTACAGAAAAGGAAAAAATGACTAGTATTAAAATTAGACTCTGCCAATCATTTTTCAAACCTATAAGCAATGGTCTCGAGGATAGAATAGGAAAAATGTGATGCTACCATGGAAGAATTTTCCAAGACAACTAAAATCAAGGAAGATGAATTGGAGGAAGCATTGTTGAACTGGACTTCCACTCTACTTATTACTCCTCAGTCAATAGATAGATGAAACGATAAAATTTAATTTTCAAAAAAATTGATGGAAGTACGATGAGGCCCGATAGCCATCCTTAAAGTTTATTTGCTCTCCTTTGCTTTTTATTCTTTTCAAAAGGTATACGCTCACACTCATGCGGGTTATGGCTAGAGTTTATAAATATTTTTTCAAAACGCATCATAAGCCTCTCCTATTATGAAAATCTTTATTGTTTATTTTGTTATCTACTTGTTATTATCAAACATGTTTGTTTTTTGATAAAAGTAACAAACGTCTAAAACCTACCAATGTTATGTTGTGTCAAAAGAGAAATGAACAAATTAAAGAAAATGATGACCAATGGGAGATAATGGTCCTCTAATAGTCAACTGAAGAACCAAAAAGTTCAAGGATTAAGAAAAGCCTAATCTAGAAGAAATCGAGGCGGTTAACTAGGGGGACAGTGACCAAGTTAAGAGAATCAGGGTCGATTCTATGTAGTAAAAATATTGAAGAGGAATCTTATCAGTTCTCCCAAAGGAAAGTGAACTGTTGGTCCTTCCTTTCATCAAGACAAATGCAATAAAAGTGTCACGACATTCATAAAGTATTATCCAATAGAAGCCTTAATTCTATACTAGTAGGATGGATAAGAGTATATAGGGCTAGTTAACCCTGAAGATAGGTCTTAGTATGAACTACATATGATCTGAATTCCCAAGAAAGGGATGTGTAGGCGGTCTATATAGGCTTCGGTCAACCTTTCAGGAGAATTTACCCTTCTTCTTATGTATGAACTACGTGATGACCTAAATTCTCAAGAATGAGATATGCAGGTGGCCTATGTCAGCTTCGATCAACCTATTAGAATTTTCTATATATCCTTAGTGTAGTCCTGAACTACTTTTGACCTGATTCTGTTTCAATAGGATACGTAGGTTCCCTAACGGCTCGATCATACCACCCTTGAAAATAGAAACTAGGGTAGAATTTTAAAGAAAGAATCTCAAAAATTCAAAAGAAGAAGAACATCATCCGTTAAAAAGAATAAAGACCCGCAAAGACTTCAGATTCTCTCAGGCCAAGATTATCTCAAATAGTATTAAATGGGGGCAGAAATTTTGAGGTCCTCAAAATTTCCACTAACATACTAGGATATATCTCAAATTCTCCAGCACCAGAGGTCAAAGGAAAGCTTTAGAAATCATTCGCTGCGACAAAGTCTTGATAGACTAAATCTCCATCCATGACAGAACTTTTGGTAGAACTCTCAAGCATCTATGTGAGTCTTTGAAAATCCTTCATCGAATATTGGATATAGTCGAACCTTTAGAGGAAGACATCCATCGAGCTAGTACATGACATGACTGACAGATTTTCTAAAAGCGTTTTCACAAGTTTTCAAAGTCAAAACTATTTTTTGTCTATACACATCTTCTTACTTAGTTTTTGCCTAGATATCTATTAAAATAGGAAGTCAGGGCAGAAGTCCCAACTTGATGGAGCACCCAAAAGATGGTAAGGAGCAAACCAAAGATCGAAGAAGGTCAGCATGGAGTAGTTTCACTCAAACTAACCATTTTTTTTGGGGATACAGGGATCAATACGCAAAAATAGAAATCTTTTTTGAAAAGCCCCAAGCCAATTGGGAACCATATCAAAGCATATAATGCTTAAGAATGGTATTTTTCGGTAGCTTCAAAGACGGGTTCAATATCCATTTATCAAAAATCTTTTAAATTGTCTATCTCACTTTATGAGATCATAGATGACAAACAAAAATGTCTGAACATTTATGAACATTTTATTTAGAACTTTTCTAAAAAATTATCGCTAGCAAAAGTGACTTTGTGTCTACTAAATATTTACTTTAAGCGCATATGCATTCAAAGGAGTCGGCACAATAGATAAACAATCAAAAGAATCACTCAATAGATGGAAGAGCAGAAAGTCATCCTCAAAATTCAACTTCAAGCGAAGCAAACAATATTTGAGTAATCCCCATAAAAGGATTTTACCCCGTTTACTTGCATCCGGTGGATTTGTTATTTAATTATTCCTTTAAAATAGAAGATTAATAGCAGACTAAGTCATTCAAATTATGATACCGAGTATTTGTCACTTAAACTTGCATAAAGTTTGACTATGGTCGCCAGTAAGAACGACATTGTGTCTATTAACTATCTACCTTGAGTACAGGTACATGTAGAAAGCAAAAGTTCAGACAAACGGACTCAGATGGAACTGTTTTCAAATCACTGAAAGAGATGTTTCATTTTATTTCACCATCAATAGGACCATTTCATGCCATTATTGCAAGGGCCATTTTATTCCATTGCCAAGAGGGCCATGCCGAGAGGGTCATTTTATGCCATACCGAGAGGGCCATTTCATGTCATTATGGAGAGAGTTATTTAACGCTATTGTTGAGAGGAAAATTTTATTTCATCACCAAGAGGGCCATCATGCCATTCAATTAAACCTCCAGAATCGCCCGCCATGGAACACCAATATCCATTGACCACACAAAGATAACATGATCTAGCATCGAGGATATATAACATTCCATATCTGGTGACCACGTGAAAGTTAATTTAGCCCTACATCAAAGATATTTTTGCATTTTATGAATTACCATGCATCAACATATCAAATTAAAAGCACATGACTCAAAGCCGCTATCTGAAAGAGAGCTACATATGAGATTTTGCAAAAAATAATAATCTGAGGGTCATCTATAAGTCATGTTATTTGAGATAGGATAGTGTGCAAGATTTCTTATGAGTTGATAGTCTATATGCCATCCGTAAGCCGCAAAAAAATCCTAATCGGATAGTGCGCAAGGTTACCCAAGGATCGACAGTCTGAAGGTTATTTATAAGTCATAACTAAATCCTTATCGGAGAATATGCGAGATTTCCAAATTGATATGTCAAAGGGTTTTCTACAAGGCCCGTTATATACAAGATTGATTATGCATAGAATTACCCAAAGACTACCAATTTGAGAGATATCTATAAGTCATATTGTATCGAAGGTTGGATAATGTGCAGGAATACCTGAGAGCTAGCGATTGAAGGGATATCTATAAGATATCTCTTATCCAAGGTCGGATAATATGTAGGACTACCTTAAAAGCTAAAAACTCAAAATGTATCTGTAAGTCTCCTCATATCCAATATTATAATATGCATGATTATCTAAAGATTAACAATTCAGGGGAAATATATAAGTTGTATCAATACAAAAGATGTACAAGTCTTACCCAAGGTCACATGCAAAGGATAATTGTCAAATAGACGAAGAGGTTATAATTTCACATACAAAAAACATTATAGGTAACCAAAAGGGTTACCGCATCAGGGTAAGACTACACAGTTGCAAAGACCATTCTACACAAAGTGTCGCCGGTGTTCCAGAGGGCCACCCCACTTTGAAGACATATTCAATCGACAAAATAGTTATTTTATTCAACAACCTAGAAGGTTGTTATGTTTTTTTTTCAAGTTATTACCCTCCAAATAGGTACATAAAGAGACGACTTCACTTTTCAAATAACAACTCACGTGGAGATATGGTAAAAAGACTATACACCCCTCTCATGAATTATATTTATCACTAATAATTTTTGTTTGAGATATTGTCGAAAGAATCCAAGAGGATGAAAATCTCAAATCAAAACCATATGTGTCAATGACTCCAAAAAGAACGCAGCACAACGTGGAATTTTTTATTAGCAGCAAATCGAGACCTAGTCTAGAGAGGAACATCAAACACTTTGGATGCAAGCTAAAGAATGATTGCCACCATTATCAAACCACACCTCTGTTAGAAGGCATATGGGTACTTTGGGATATTTTGGTTTTAGCTTTGCTTTGGGGATATTTCTAAACTCATACCGAGGGTAACCTTCTCTTTCCTTCACATTCGAGTAACAACACACTTAGAGTTTTGGAAATTATGTCCAGGTAAATTCTTGCCTATAGATGTGAAGGATCCCACATTAATGGTTAAGAGGTTACAAGCCTCTTTTCTGTAACTCAATCAACTTGTCACTCATACTGAGCCATAGATCATCTAAAATAAAAGACTATCTTTTCTACCGATTGAGTCGAACTACAAACAGTTTGATTCTCTGAGTCTCGGGACATGTAGCATGGGATCTATGTTGAAAAATCAAATGCATTCCAACCTTCCACCCCATTCTGCTTATTCCCTAGCTTTTCGGTTTCACCAAAATTCAAAAACTGTGATAACTTGTGAATTTTTTAATAATCATGCTCAAAATTAAGTTTTATGAACTATAAGTGGCCTGAATTCTCATGCAACCTGAGATATGTTGGAAATCCAATACCGGGGGTCCATCTATAACTACATGAAACTCGTGTGAAAACCAACATCTTTTAGAAATGAATTTATGGCTGGACAAAAATTAGGACCGTCAAACTCCCTTTACCCAGGGTTACTTGCATCCACCCTACCCAAAGAGAGGGGGCATTTATTGACACCTAAATTTTGCCCCGCGCAACTAAGTTTAATCTCGAGTTTCTTCAATTTTAAATTAAATTATAATTTTTATTTTATCCAGATAAATTTTTTTCGAAGTATTTATCTAGGTAATTTTATCATTTTAGGTAACGATTATATATTTTCATGTTCGCATATATGAAATTTTATAATTTTGTTATTTGAATAAATATCTTCCTAAAAATTAAATTTTAATCAAGGGTCATCTTGAAAATTAATTCAAACGGGTAAAATCTTGATATAAGTATATTTTGTTCTTGAAAATCATTTATTTAGAAAATATCTATTTGATTTGTTGAACCAAGATGCTCGGGATTCAATTGAATTTTAATTTGTCTCGAATTACAATTCAATTTAGTCAATATATTAAATTTTACCATAATTGAAATAAAATTGGCCACAATTGTAATACAATTGTCAATGATATTCAATTTGGCCAAAAATTAAATTGAATTGACTAAGTCCTAATCCAAAACCATAATTTCTAGTTGTTCCCATTCAAGCAACACAAATCATCCGCTCCTGCCCACTTCACCGCCCCAAGACCCGGCCCATCACTCTTATTCCTTTCTCCATCGACTTCAAACAACATCAGTAATCTAATAATACAAAAATAACAACAACATCTGCTTCACAGCACAACACCAGAACCAACAAAAAACCATCAACGACAAACCCATTTACTATAATTTCAACCAACGACAAAACAACTTCAACGCCAAATGATAACACCAACAAATGAACAAACCACGAACAAAGGGTACAACACGGCAACTTGAACCTATGCCTCCATCTTAGCAACCAATGTTTGAATTTTCAATCCGTACTAAATAGTACAAATACAACTCATCCATGGAATCTTACCTATTCTTAAATTAGAACTTCTCCTTTCAAAATTCCAAAATTACCCTTTAAGAACCTCGTCTCACATTACTGAATCAATCCCAATTGATACTCAAATTCTCCTATATTTACATTTATTATTTTGAAAAAAAGGAGAGATCCGATAGCGAAAACCCCAAAAAGCATGGAATTTTGCTCTCGAAGAAGATTTTAGTGCTAAGGAGTTCCATAACTCATTTGAGCCTGAAATTATATGCTAAGGAATCGAGTTCATTTTGCGATGGTGGTGATAATTTTGAAAAGCTCAAAGTTTTGATTTGCTGCTTTGAAATTGGTAAACACTACATTCTTTCTCACTTTTTCTTATGGGTTTATGTTGGAGCATGTGAAATTGCGCTATTGTTGTGAATGATCGTTGTTATGTTGAAATATGTAGAAGCTGTTTCTGGATGGAGTTTTGATTATTTTTTGGGTGGTTTGAAATTGGAAGTTAGATCTCTTGCAAGAAAGTATGTTACAAGTCGCTTCTGTTTTAATGGTTTTCTCATTAAGTGGTTTATGTTGTTTTGATATTGTTTGTTGGTGAATAACTTCTGGCTGTAATTTTATATATCGAAAAGAACCAATGCTTCCTTAAAGTGATCTAAATTGATTAGTTGATACTATGGTCTTTGAGCTAAGGATTTTCTAAGCATTTTTTTCCTGATTCCTAATGTCAAGTAATATGTT
The DNA here is from genome assembly GCF_002878395.1 of Capsicum annuum. Lineage (NCBI taxonomy): Eukaryota > Viridiplantae > Streptophyta > Magnoliopsida > Solanales > Solanaceae > Capsicum > Capsicum annuum. The sequence goes on from NC_061111.1 coordinate 185,471,628, forward strand.
GTTAACAGATGAGGCTGCTATGATTAAGATTTAGTTCTTCGCGCTGAATTAGCAAAATGTGGTAGTGTCTTCTCAAAAATTTGATATTTATTTTTTTCTTCTTTGACAAAACTTTCATGCTTGCCACTGGTATGACATATTCTGCAAATATTTATGTTGTTTGGTATGCTATAGTTTGAATGAACTTGTCATATGGTCAATGTCGAAATTGATTCAAAGTAATCTGGCTATTTATGTTCTTGATAAAATTTCAGTTATAGTTGATTCATTCTCTGTTAGTAATAATTCTTTCAAAACTAGAATTGAAAATTTTTAGATCAATTATATTCAAAGTAGTGTTTTCTCTTTGAAATGATGTTCTGTTTTCACCTTTGGAAGTTTTTCTTCTCTTTTGGTCACATACTCATCAACAAATTTGTGTTTTTTACTAACATTCTTAGTAACATTTTGACTTAAGTTGAAATCAATTTACTCGCTTATGATAATCATTCACTTTTTGGTAATCCCATATATGTTGAACTTCTACTCATTCCTTTTCTTTTTTTTCACTACAAAAAATAAGGTTAATTATGGAGGTTTATTCGCGAAGGTTTCAAAAACCCCTACTACAAGATTATTTTGTAGCATTTATTTTAACCCCCGCAATATAAATTTCTTGTGGTGGTTTTATTGTGGAGGTTTGTAATAACCTCCACTAATTATATCAAATTGTGAGGTTTGCCACACTTTGTGGTGGTTAATTATCACCACAATATAGGTCACTACCAAAAGCAAGTTGAAGATTAACAATTTTTTTCATTTTTTACTAAAATTGATGGGCTCAATAACGCCGTAAAATGGTGCATTCGATTTAAGAAAAATGATAGTTCATTTTGGTTAAAATCGAGGGATGCCGGTCAATTTTGTAAAACCGTTGGAGTTCCTTTTCAGAAATATATTAAAAGTGTAGCAATTTGAAATCAAATTCATACCACAATATTAAACAATTCTACCTCCAAACCACATATTTTTTCATTAAATACATTTGTGCTTTTTATCTATATTCTTCAACTACAATTTTGTACTTCAAAATCGAAGAGAATCAAACTTAAATAAAACTCTTTTTTTTTTACAATTTTTGTGCATCTTTGTAACAAATATATATAACCGACAGATGTCTATTGATTTTATTCAAGTCGATCGCTTTTCTTAAAAAATATTATTGAAAAATCGATGAATTTCACCATTTTTTACAATTTGTTAATAGTGTGTATCGACTAAAAGCTTGAAGTACAAAAAACACTTTAGAGAAAATGAAAATTAGGATAAGTAGAATTAAGATTGAATAAATATATTGTAAGTTTAATCAACATGAGAGGAGAAAATTCAGTTGGGATGATACTCAGATGGAATTTTGATGACAAATGCAAACAATTTAGATATTTAGGCTCATTTCTTTTGAGAGAACGAAATGATAGATGAAAATATTAATCATATAATATATAATTGAATAACTAAAATGTAAACAAAAACTACTGCGGTACGATAAAAAGATGTATATATATACCAACGTGAAAGGTAAGTTCTAAAAAAATTCAATTTTGGTCATAGTCACTCTCAAGAATCATTTGATAGAGTGTATTATAAGAGTATTTGGTATATGATGTATTAGTTGTTGGTGTTTGTCCTGAATTTCTTATCATAATTAAATTTTCCTTTAGGTACCATAATTGTGTTTTCCTTTAGGAAAAGAAAAACATATTCTGCATATTTGGCTAATCCTTGTTCGTATAGAAAAAGATTGTATACTCTATAAATAGAGGCTCCTTTCATCTAGTTTGGTAGCATCGACAATGTAGTCCTAGGGATTTGAGAGTATTGTTTGGGGGGAGACTTTGTGAGATACAAGTTTTGCGGTATCACTAGCGTGAACCTCTTTTTTTATTCTGAGTGAATTGTGTGAGGTTGTCTCTCTTGACAGTTTGTACTCTCATTTATATTGTGGATTGCTCATCTTCTTTTGTGGATGTAGGTCGATTGACCAAACTACGTAAAATTCTTGTGTCTCGTTTGGTGTATTTCTCATTTATCTTCTTATTCATGGTATTTCGAGGTTTGCTTTGCTAGCTTCCGCATGACGCCTGATTATTTCGGTCCTAACATTAATAAAATCTGATATGCAATTTCATTAAACCCCCAATACCATTCATTTTTTATTTCATACAAATATCCAACTTAGGAAGCGTTACTAATCTAGTTTAAAAATAGATCGTAATATAATATATCGATTGAGGAAGATGTTATCTAATTTTAGCATTTCGATAGCTAGTGGTAGAATGCTAATAACATAAGATTGTTGTTCGGTGGTGACTATTGAGAGTTGGTTTATAGTGAGAGTAAAATTATGGTGATAAATAATGATGATGATTAGAAATATATAATGATGATTGATGGCGGTGATTGTTGGTAGAGACCGATGAATGTTATGGTAACGACTATTGGTGGTACCTAATGTTGACCGCCTAATACTCCTTTTAGGCCGTTATTTTATTAAAATTATTAATTTCAAATATAAATATTTTTTTACACATTATTCTTGTATTAAACAGATATCAACGTGTCACATTCATGATTTAAAAAATATACAAATTAGTTTGTTACTTTTAATATCATTTTTACAATTTATCAATTTAAATATAACATTTTCTTTTACATAATCTTGTTAATATTTACTAAATCATTTTTGTAAATATGCACACTCATAATTTACAAACACGTTATCATATATTTTTACGTAACATCAATTTTACAAATGTAGTTTATTTTAATATCGACATTTTATTACATCATTATTATTAAAGTACTAAACCATTTTTTCGAATTTTCCTATGTCATTAATTCTTAGCCATTTTTGTACCCAATTAACGTCAATTTTAGCCAAATGTTGATTCCAAATTAAAAACCCGATTCCTTACCTATTTTTAAATTATTTCAATCTCCGACGTTAATCAAAGTTTATCCAACAGCTGAGATCAACTCACTCTATTATTTCCTTTTAAACCAATACCCCAAACCCTAACTCTCTATTTTTCTCCCATCAGCCGCACACCCATTCTACTTTCTCTCTGTACTCTTATTGCTCTATCAGCAGCCATAGTTGCCGCCACTCACCCCATCGGCGAACACCATGCTCTGGTGAGCCGCATCACTGGTAAGACTGTTGCCATCCCCACGAGCCACGTTGCCATGTAGCCGGCGACCACCACACCCCCATCAGACCAGCGTCACTCTTCTCTCTCTAATACCAACGATGGACATCCATGATCGGACATTCCACCAGTCGGTGAACTCTTTGAACCTGACTATGCTTATATGTAATGCTAACAAATTTAGTTTCACTTGAAAACATAAAAGATTTTGTATTTCTATTTTTCCATTTTCGATTTGAAAGATTAGATTTTTATTTGAGTATTGAATTGTCGGTTATGATTCTTGAAATATGTATTTTTTTTAGTATTGAATCAGATTTGGGATTTTTCGAGTATTGAAATATGCCTTAGTGGATGTTGAAGTTATTGTGTGAGATTGTTTTGTATTAGTTCTAAAGTTGTGATCTTTTTGGATTTATGGTGTCTTTATTTATTTGGTATTAGCATTAAAATTGTGATCCTTTTATCTAATGATGATGATGCCAATTGTTTGTTCTTTCAGTTCTCTTTAGAAGTTATTTAGTGTTGAAATTCTTGCTGAATATGGTCTGCTTGTTATGTGGCTTCGTGATTTTCTTTGGTTCTTATGATGCTAAAGTTATCATCTTTTTGTGTTTTGATTTATTATATTTCTTACTGAAGGTAATGGATTATGATGTCAATTGTTTGTTTGATATTAGTGTTAAAGTTATGATCTTTTTACCCATGGAAGGGGAAGATAATGATGGTGATGTCAATTATTTGTTTTGTCAGTTCTCCTTGAAAGTTATTTAGCGTTCAAGTTCTTGTTGAATATAGTCTACTGCTTATGTGGATTTCTGATTTCTTTGATCCTACTTTTGATCTTTCAGTTTGGGTCGTTAGTGTAGGGTATTACTTGGTGGGTGTATTATTCTTGTTATGCCAGCTTATTTCATGCTTTATTGCGAATTTATTTACTATTCTTTGTTTACTATTCCTTGCGGGTGTCGTATTTATGTTATGTCATCTTGTACCATGCTTATTATGGATTTATTTATTATTACTTGTCTTGAGTCAGGGGTCTATCGAAAACATCCTTTCTACTTCTCTGGAGGTAGTGGTATGGACTGCGTACATCTTACCCTCCCCAGACTTCACTATATGAGAATACACTGGGTTTGTTGTTGTTGTTGTTGTTGTTGTTACATACTACTAATCATTTTTATACATACCAATGGATCTGGGCAATGCAGGTTGTATATATATGATTTGGATATTTATTACATCAGCATAGATTGATCACATTTCCAGTATGAGAGGTGGTCATCTTACAGATGCTTACTCCATGTACAGACGTGCATCAACTAAAGATCAGTTTACTGATTATGAAGATAGACAAGAGAATATAGGTACCTTTGCACTCTTTTCTTTTCATTTGCAACTCCGATCCAAGATTTAGAATCACAATGGGTGTTCAAAATTTAATATATACTTTGTATAATTTTTATAGTATATTTTTTTGAAAAAGTGTGTTCAATTGCACACCTTGCATTACATGTGGCTATGCCACTTAAGTACAATTTATTTGTTTTTCTGGATATGTATAATATTGTAGGAGTAGAAAGGAACATGTTAAAGTTTGCTGTTAATTTATGTGGGGTTCAAAGGGTGCTCACAAGATGTGTGCTTTTTAAATTATGAGTCATGTTTAGGATCTATTTCCCTCTATCTTGTTCCAAATAAATGAAATCATAAAATATGTATTTTTATGGGCTTTCTTACTGAAAAGCTACTGTTAGTCTTTGAATTTTTAGGAGCTCAACTAGAGAAATAAAATTTTGCCAACTTGGTTGAAGGATGTCTTCATTTTCCAATAAAATAGTAATATACTCCTCCAATGTACCATCAACTTAGATATACATCCATAGGACTTGCTCCCTCCATTTTTAATTTTTTTGTTCTACTTTCATTTTTAGCAGTCTAAAATAGAACGCATCTTTCCCTTTTCAAACCACAAGATTTTGGACTGATTGTTTGATTTGTGCGGAATTTTGATAAACTGAGATTTTCTCGTATTCTTACGAATTAATCGTATTTTAACGCGTTGTTCTTATTTATGGAATGATTTGTTATGTCCTTGGCTAATTTTCTACCTATTTAAATATGTATAGATTTTAAATTTATTTGCCCACTTATTTATGGTAAGTATGAGATATTTGATTGAGTAAATTCTTCTGATATGAGCGAGCGTTTTTTGGAAAATATTATTGGCTGATGATATCACAAATAATCTTTTTCTTTTTATTTTTTGGCTGAAACCTTTACATGATTGACTCAATCAGTGATTTAAGAAAATTATCGTTTATTTGAGTTGAAAAACTGTTATTTCATTATTATTTTTGGTAAGGGTTTACAACCCTCAGCCTATATAAGCAGTCCCTCTTTCAATTAGTTAAACAACTCTTTTTGGCTATTACTCTCTCCTTAAAAGTAAAAAAAAAAAGACGACTAGCTGGTTCTACTACAAAGAATAAAAAATATTTCTCAAGCTCTTTGGTGTCTCTTTTTGGATTTAGTTAGTGATCCCTGTTTGTGCCTGTAATTTAATTCATGGGATTAGTTATACTATACCAACTTGTATCTCTTTTCTTATTAATTAACTCTCTTCTTTCAGTCATGTACTTATGTTCATTTTCTTACTACAATGTTATTTATTGACTTATGGAAAACTTTATATGAATGGTTTTCTTCATTGATGCATGATTATAGTATCTTGGCTGACCATATTGGTTAATAGTATTAATTGTATTTAACTCTGTTGTTTTGTATTCATAATTCCTTTTTTTTCATTTTCACGTGCCATCTTTGATATAGGTTTTCCACTTCACAAGTTGAATGAATTGGGAAAAGATTGAATACCAACAATTTCTTATTTCGCTGTCTACTCCAAAGGTCAGATTCTTGTTTATATATTCCTTATGTTTTTCTTCCTTTCCATATCCACCCTTCCCCAACTTTTATGTTGTTTGCTTCATCTTTTTCATATTACTTGGTCTTTATATAAAAAATATATGTTTTAGTTACTTGTCTACTTCAGAAAAATTAAGCGAGTTTTATAATAGTTTTTTCTTTTCTATCTTTAATATTAAATAACTATATAAAATAGTATTAATCAAATTTAGATTCTAAAGTATTATTAACAACGTTAATTCAGAGACTTGTGTCATGTAATGCCCCACAAAATCCTTTTCCAGTCTGAGCCTTAGAGTATATTTGGTAAAGCAAAAATCTGGGTCAAAATATTTTAGAAATATCCTCCCAAGTATGAAATACTTTGAATCGTGTGGGAATCTATTTGAGCATGAATTGAGATCATAGAGGTCCCCTAACTTAAGGACGAGTTGAAAGCTTTCCTATCGTTCAAGTTTTAGGGACCGTCAAAATTTGGGTCAACTTCAATCGACCATAACTCCTTGCATATCGAATTAGAGGACCTACTATATATCAAATGAATCTCTTTGAATTATCTTTCCAATGATACCAATTTCGTCAAAAACCGCTATTGGAGCAAAGAGTTATGCCCATTTTACTCCAGCATGTCTGGCTGAGAAACTAGTGACGACATTCGTGATAAGCTATCACGCCCATGACGGCCTATCACCAATGTCGTCAGCCCTGGGCAGATTTCTGACCCTAGTGACGACATTTTGTGATAAGCCATCACGCCCATGACGGCCTATCACCAATGTCGTCAGCCTTAACCAGAAACTTAATATTTCACCTTTTTTGACGAAATTCGTGACGGCTTATCACCAACTTGACGGCCTATCAAGGATGTCATTAAGAATATTTTTTTCAGCAATTTAAGGGCATTTTTGCAAGGGTATTTTGGTTATTTCCCATTTTTTGAGCCTCTGTAAATTTGAGGAACCCTCATTTAAACCCTAATTTCTCTATTTCTCTTCTAATTCTCTAAAGAGAGAATATATAGGGTTTCAATTCAAGAATCCTAATCTTTCAAAAATCATCCATAAATCTTCAAGATTTCTTCAAGAACTAAGTTCCTCATAGTGTGAGCTTCGAGAATCATTTATTACAAGTGCGGATAGAGTCTCAAGCATTAGAATTCATCCGAATTCAAAGGTTAAGGTATGTAGATATTGATTCTTGGGTCCCTTTCATCCAAGAAGCTCAAGAACCTTTTTTAAAAGCTAAAAGATTTTTTTATGTTTATGAGTTGTTAATGATTTGTATGAGTTGAAATGGATGTTCAAGGTGTTGCGGAGTTTTTATTTATGTTTGTCTACAAAATTTATGAGCTTTGACCCTAGTATGTGGAACTAATGCGATAGAACCTCTTGAAGTTGCTTTCCATGTGATGTGTTTATGACTTTTGGGTGTAGAAATGGTTGAATAAGTGAAGGATGTCCCCTATAGGTTTGATAAAAACGTACAAATGAATGAATTATTCCATGGTAGCAGAAAATTACCAAATAAGTGTGAACCCGTGCATGCCTAGTGTTTAATAAAATGCCTTAGTGAGTGAAATATGCCAAGATAGCATGAAATACCCTAATTAAGTTGTGACATGATAGTAAGAAGTTTTCCTAAGCTATGTGATATCCAAACACATGTCTATACTGATATAAGCATGAAATAGCTGAGGTAAAACCTTGTTGAATGGAGTACGATCTAGTAGCATATTTCCCCTATATTATTATATGATTATGATTCCGAGATGCTTAAAGTGACCCCTTGGCGACTATGATGATGAATAGATGTTTGTGATTCCTAATTACTTGAAGAGTTGTGTTAATGATTGTGATGATGAATGAATAATTATGCTTTACTTTTACGCTATCGAGTCCTGGGTGTATTTATACCCGACAATAGAGCTGTTGTCTAGAGCCCATGTCGGTTTCTCGATAACTCCAGTCGGGCCATGATTCTCAGAATTCAGTGAACTAAAGAACTCTGTATCCTCAGACAAGTTAGAACTTAAGATAGCTTAGTAATCTCAGTTATCTCTGTAATCTCTGTATCACTAATAATCTAGCCTTACTCTTGTAATCAAGTCAGATCTAATAGTATTCAAGTCTAATCTCAGAAGCGATTCGAGTAATCTATTTAAGCTCTGTATCGTCAGTCAGATACCATGATTCGATACCTTTTCTATTAGATACGGAACCAAGTAATCTCAGTGTAACTCAGTCAGATCTTTTGAGAAACATGATCAGTAACAGAATCAGTTCAGTTGTGTTCAGTTGAGAATTCAGTTCAGAGTCCTTTAGTTAGGAGTAAAAACTAGCACCGAGCGAGGGAAGGGATGACGGTTCTCTCATCAGAGAGGCCGAGTCATTAAGAGTAATCCCTGAACTCCGAAACTGCGTAGCCAGTGTAGGATGAAGGAGTTTCCCGTCAGTAGAGCCTATCACCGCCAGAGAGGTTTAACTATCATATTGCCTCAGGTCGACTTCTTACGAGGGTCATCTCGTTAGAGAGGCTTGACCAGAGAGGTCTTTACCCATGGCACGGTATTGACACCCTTCCAGCTGGGGTCACAGGTTGGACCCCACCTGTGGTAGGTTGGGGCATGTCAGTTAAGTAACTACTTCCCACAGTTGCAGTTTTAGTATCACTCTTTAGAAATCAGGACTGTGTGGTACAGTCGTCTATCCCAGTATGGAACTCAGATAGTTCCATTGATTCATGGACCATCCCGTTAGGTAGGCCTGGTCTCATATGTAGATGCTTATTATCATTACTAGAGATCTCCCGTCAGAGAGGCTTGATCTCAGTCTCAGATTCAGTTGAGTATTCTCGTGATCATATCTAGAGATCTCCCATCAGAGAGGCTTGATCTCAGTCTTAGACCATGTTGAGTATTCTATTTATCATATCTAGAGATCTCCCGTCAGATAGGCTTGATCTCCATATCAGATTCTTTATTCTATTGAGTATTCTTGTTGTTAGATTCAGACATGATCATACTTCTTAACATTGATAATGACTTTCAGAATAATCTGTTAGAGAAGTTGATCTCTAATTCTGTCAGTCGAAAGCAGTAAGCTCAGAATTTAGTCCTTGATGTAAGTACATCCAGATCCTCAGTTATCAGTATCAGATGAGTCAGTGATTCAGTATCTCAGTGTTAGTAATGAGTTCAGTTTGCAGTAAAGTGGTATCTGAGTTTCAGTATCTAGAGTTATGATGATTGTGTTCATGGTCTGTGCATTCATGTATGTGTTCTCATGCGGTATCTTCATGATTATTCAGTTTAGATATTTTGCTGCATGAGCCCTTGCATTAGCCTACCCCGCCTACATACTCAGTACATTCCTGTACCGACGCATTTGCGCTATGGTGTTTTATTTGACACCATAGGTTCAGAGGCACAGGATCCAGAGTATCCTCAGCAGTTCAGTCCCAGTCAGCAGCAGTAGCAGTGAGTCCTCTTCTTTCGAGGACGAATCTCAGTTTACTATTATTTCTTCAGACTTTATTTAATTTCAGTTGATGGAGTTAGTTGGGGACTTGTCCCATCAACTCCACAATTCAGACAGTTTAGAGGCTTTTCAGACCGATGTTGTTGATGTAGTAGTCTTCAGTTTTCTGTATTATGAGTATTCATAGATGTGTTGAACCTTATGGCTAGTTTTTGCATTTATTTCAGATATTATGTAGTATACAGGTACAGATATCAGTAAAGGGTTAGCTTATGGTCCTTCGAGGTCATAAGCACCGTGTGACGTCTCGGGATGAGATTTCGGGGCATTACATGTCAGGTCAACATAAATCAAGTAATATGAAATGAATAGAGTAATTTAGCAATGGATTATAACTGTTGTGGTTTCTTGTAATCAACTAATTAGCACATTGCATTTAGGTTTTTAAGTATTTAATGGTTTATAAGTTGTCATCTAATGATTTTATTTAATTATTTCAGTCCAGTGATGCAAATCGAAAATACGCTTACTTCACTCGTGGATGGAGAAGCACCAGGCAAACATTTGGTATCTTTTCATATTAGATTTTTATGGAGCTGAAGTTGTAAACTTTAGGTTATTGAAATTGAGATTGTTAATTATGTGTGACATGAATTTAGATTTGTTCTGTTTTGTATTCGGAATATTTTTAGTTTAGTCTATGTTATAAGTGGTTGTATATGTTTTAATTGTGTTGTTTTGTACGCTGATAGTTTCTATTTTGTCTGTTATAAATGATAGTATAATAAAATTATTTGCTTCTATGAATTTAATTCTAAAGTTTTTTTTTAAAAAAAATTTAAAACAATATGTGGCGGTTATAAATGCCTACAAAAAAATTATACAAGATGTTGAGACTATATTGTGGGGGTTATAAACCCCAAAAATTGAAGTTATTAGAAATCTAAAATCATATTATAGAGGTTATAAATTGCTACAAATTCAATTTTAAAAATTTCATAAATTAAAAATTTATTTTGTGGCGGTTGGTAGTTGAGGTTCTATAAAACCGCCACAAATTTGCTCGTGGCATGGCTTATTGTGGCGTTTTCTAAAACCGCCTCAATTCTTTTCGTGGGAGTTAAAAACTCACACAAATTAACAATAAACCCTCCACAAAATGAGTCTTTTTTTGTAGTGTTTTTTGTGCATGAGCAATCCGATTTCATTGGACTCCATACCCCTGCATTTCATCGGGACTAAGTCCCAACCTTCCTACAAGTCTGAAAGGGACTATCTCATAAAGATACAAGGCTTACACAAAGATATATAGTAAATATACATTGTATATAGGTGTTGGAAACTGATATAAAGGTTCAAAGGTGTAAAATATCGAGCTATGGAAGCTGGTATACAAATTCACAAGCTGGTATACAACATGTATACATCCAAAACGTGGGAAGAAAGGCTGTGATATACAGTCAATATACATTGCAGGAAAATGGGTTAAAAGATCAAGTTCAAATATGGACAACTTTCAAAATGAGCCAGATAAGAGGCCGAAACTTCCATTCTTTATTTATTTTGCATAATTCATGTTTGATTATTTGTTGTGTTAAATTCTTAAATTTGGTTAACCTTAATAAATTCCCTTGGGATCGTTACTTTTGTTTATCTCTGTATTTTTCTTTGAAGTGTTTATCACCTAGTTTAATGTTCGAAATTAATTAAAAAATATATTTTTCTTTATGTTTTTCTATTAAAGAAAAAAATAAAATTTTTTTATATAATTGGTTAAATATTTTACAACTTTATTTAAAATTAATGTCTTCTTTAAAACTTTCATTATGTAAAAGTTGAAATTCAAAATCACTTTTCTTTCATTTTCACAAAAATAATTGTCTTTCCTTAAATTGATAAAAGAATTAGATTTAGTTGACTTTTTTTTTTGATATTTAAATGGTAAATTTTTCACTTGAATAATGAATTGCATGATTGCAATTGAATTTAAGTGTAATACCCCGGGAAATTTTTCGTTGAAATTTTGTGCATAAACATGTTAGGTTCTATCTTCTAGAATGAATTATAAATTTTACGTGTGGAATGTCTTAGATTATGACCCACCATTACGTAGAGTATCGAATAATATTTCCAACGATATATGGATCATCCAAAACGGACACCCGAGCGACGAGTTATGAACATTCCGATCGAACCGTGAATAGTAGTGAACAGTAAAACATGCAGGAAAAAGTACTGAGGCCTGGCGTATTTTTTCTCCAATTTTAAACGATCATAACTCCTAGTACATAATGATCTGGGTGATCTACTATATATCAACGGAAAGATCTGCGAGTCCTCTTTCCAATGAAATTGGTTTCATCCAATTTGTCTATCAAAGCAAAAAGTTATGGTCAATCTACTTTAGCCTATTAAAAGTGAATTTTTGGGTCAACTTCAAATAATCATAACTCCTCGTACACAATGATCTGGGTGAGATACTATATATCAACAGAAAGATATGAGAGTTCTCTTTCTAATGAAATTGGTTTCATCCTATTTGGATATCGGAGTAAAACGTTATGGTTGATCTACTTCAGACTATCAAAATAGTCCACCAAAGGACAGATTCGAGAATTTTTTTGATTTTTAGGGGCGTTTTGGTCATTCTCCCTCACCCAAAATCCGTCCAAACCCTATATTAAAGCCTATTAGAAGCATTATATGTTATATTTCATTAAATTCCCTCAAAAAGAAAACCCTAAGCTCCTACATCCAACTTTAAGAACCTCCAAAGTTCACCATTAATTCTGTAAATTTATTCAAGATTCCAAGTTCCTAGTTCAAGAACTCCAAGAACCATCATTCAAAGGCACGATTAACATCTCAAAAATGAGTATCGATCTAAAGTTCATCATTTAAGGTATGTTGGGTTTTTCAACAAGAACTCTCTTTCGTTCTTGTGCCTAAAAGTACTTTTCTTTACAAAGGCATGATTTTTATTTGATTTTTTATGAATTTGAAGCATGAACCCATATCTTATGATGATTATTATGAAATCTTGTTTTTTATGATTTTAAAAGATGAATTTACATGTGTGGAGATATAAAGCATGAATCTTGAACAATATTTATCATGATTTTGATATTTGGATCGTGAATCCCCATTGAAAATTATGTTTTTTTTGAGAAAGTGTGTGTTATAAGCACGTTGATGTTGAATATTTGAGATATTTTAAATGATTTGACCTTTCGGTCTTAATGGAGTTGTTTTGAACTCGAGTGTGAAAGAAATCCACAACGTGGTTGATTTTGATGGATGGGAAACATGATGGCTCCCGATGTATATTTATATACTGAAATTGTTTTGTGGTGGATTGTCTTTGAAATGATCTGAGCTAAGTCCGGGAGAAATCTTTAGCACCGAGTGGGAGGTATAAAGTAACCTTACTTCCCTAGAACTACGTGCCCCTGTAGGAGTGAGCCTGAGGTTGATTTATATGGTGATCACTAGTTTGTGTGGATTTGATATTGATAGTCCTACTCTGATGGCAAGGATAGAACGGCTCTCCCCAACGTGGGTTGTACATTGGACTTCATGTAGCTCACATGGTTTATGTCGGTTATAAGATCTCCCAGTGTATGCGTGTTTCCTAGTGTCTATGGTGAATGGTGAAGTGATTTGAAAGTGGAATTGTGAAAGTTATTCTTTCGAAAGATTTAAATGATATTTACATTATGACAATTGATATTCTTGATGAACTTAAAGTGATTGACATATTATATGATGACTCACATATGTTATTGTACTTATTTCATCCTCTTATGATTATGGTGATTTTCTTCGGGCTATGTGAGTCTTTCATACATCCTGTATATTTCTTATAAATATTTATGATGATGATGTTTATACAACTACATACACCCCTATATACTCGGTTACTTTCCATGGTACTGACCCACATCTTCGGATGTGGGCTATATTTTCTCAAAATATAGGTTCAGGTGCTCAGTTCCAGGTTCGACAGTGATTCTTTGGGCACGCTGTTCTACATTCTCTATTGTGGTGAGTCCTCATGTTCTGAGGACGTGATGTCTGATGTTGGTTTCACGAAATTGTTTACATTTGATAACTGAGTATGATTCAGTTGGGGCATTTCTCAATGGCTCGCTGGTTTTATTAATTTTCTTAGAGGCTTGTCAGACTAGTATAGATGTTGGGAGTTGACTAATAAGTCGTATTTTGTTATCTTTCTGAAATTCTTTTATTCTTGGATGCTGATTACTCTGTTGATATTTGAGGATTATTTATGGAAACCCCGTTGATTTGTGTTAAACTGAATGAAAATGGCTCAAAGGGTTAGCTTGGGGATACTCATAGCCTCAAGCACCGTGTGATGCTTTGGGACCCATTTTTCGGGATGTTACAAACTTGCTATCAGAGCCTAAGGTTTTAAGGTGTCCTAGGGAGTCTGACAAGCCGCGTTAAGTAGAGTATTGATCATCAGTGTGTAGCTCTCCACATCTATGAGCAAGAGGCTACAAGAAGTTTTAGGAAAAAGTGTGATTCTTTCTTTCAGAAGTCTATCGTGTTTAAAGTGTCTCTCTCTGCTATTGATTCGTGCTCTCCTCTTTTAGAAATATGCCTCCACGTCGAGCGAGAAGAAATAATGATGGTCAGCAACCTCAACCTACTGACCCATTAAATGAAAACGTGTCTCATACTGAATTTAGGGCAGTTTTTCAGGCGCTAGCCCAAGCTGTTACTGCAAATGTTTAGGCCAACCCGACCCTGGCTCTACAGCAGCCGGGAAGTAATTCAGCTGCTGCCAGGATCCGTGGCTTCATGCAGATGAATCCGCTAGAATTCAATGGGTCCAAGTTTGATAAGGATCCATAGTTGTTTTTAGAGAAGATGCGGAAGATTACTCAGGTGATGCATGTATCTGAGGAACATAGTGTGGAGTTGGCTGCGTATAGGTTGAAAGACCTTGCTTATGACTGGGTTGTTTCTTGGAGGAAAGGTAGAGGTGAGGGAGCTATCCCTACAACTTGGCAAGAGTTCCAGGATGCATTCCTGGATAAGTTTTTCCCTTTAGAGACGAGGGAGGCAAAGGTGGAAGAGTTTATAAACCTGCGACAGGGCTCTATGAATGTTAGGGAGTACTGTCTAAAGTTCAATCAGTTGGCCAAGTATGCTCCTAACTTAGTGGCTGATAATCGGGCTAGTATGAGTAAGTTTGTGACTGGAGTGTCTAGTTATGTGGTTAAAGAGTGTAGGTCTTCTATGCTGAATAGTGAGATGAATCTTTCCAGGCTGATGACTCATGCCCAATAGATTAAGGTAAATAAGATTAAGGAGAGAGATAGAATGAGAGGGAATAAGAGAGCTAGGTTCGAGCAGCACGGACAGGGTCAGACTAGATCGTAGGAAGGGAGTCGCCCTCAGTATCAGGATCATTCATCTATGCCAACACCGTCATCTGCTAGTGCTCCCGTGCCTAGAGGTAAGTAGGAGCAAGGTAGCAGGTCATATGTATCCAGGTCCTAGTACAGTGCTGACAGTAAGCTAAATCGTCCCCTATGTCCTAAGTATGGTAGGGCTCATTCGGGTAAATATTGGGGTGAGAAGAGGGGTTATTTCTGATATGGTGACATGGGTCACAGAGTTAGAGATTGTCCACAGGATGGACAAGGGCGTCACTCAGACCCAGACTCAGACTGTTAGTGCTCCAGTTCCAGCGACTCGCCCAGCCCCAGCTCAGGGCGCCTCTTCTATCAATGCTGGTGTGCAATGCCAGAATAGATTCTATGCTTTACCATCCCGCCAAGAACAGGAGGACTCTCTCGATGTGTTACTGGTATGCATCGCATATTTTAGTTTGATGTGTATACTTTGTTGGATCCTGGATCCAGTTTCTCATATGTTACACCTTTGATTGCTGTGAATTTTGAAATGAGTCCTGAGATTATTCCTTAGCCTATCCTAGTTTGTACCCCAGTGCGTGATTTGATTGTTGCCTAGAAAATGTATAAAAAATATCCTATTACCGTTTTTTATAGAGTCTTGTTGGCTGATCCAATTGAGTTAGACATGGTAGATTTTAATGTGATTCTGGGTATGGACTGACTGTATTCTTCTTATGCCTCTATTGATTGTCGGACCCGAGTGGTCAAGTTTCAGTTTTCAGGTGCATCCATGTTTGAGTGGTCTGGGAATTCTGTGTCACCCAAGAGTCATTTTATCTCTTACCTTAAAGCTAGAAAGCTTATTTCCAAGGGGAGTATTTACCATTTGGTTAGAGTCAACGACACTAAGTATGAGACTCTAACTCTTCAGTCTGTTAACGTCGTCAATGAGTTTTTTGATGTCTTTTCGGATGATCTCCCAGGGATACCTCCTGATAGAGAGATAGAGTTTGGGATTGATCTTCTTCCCGAGACTCAGCCCATTTCTATTTCTCCTTGTCGTATGGCCTCTGCAGAACTTAAGAAGTTGAAAGAGCAACTCAAAGATCTACTAGCTAAGGGTTTCATAAGGCTCAGTGTTTCTCCTTGGGGTGCTCCTATGTTGTTTGTGAGAAACAAAGATGGCTCTTTGCGTATGTGCATTGATTACCGCCAACTGAATAAAGTCACCATAAAAAATAAGTAACCCCTTCCGAGAATAGATGATTTGTTTGACCAATTGCAAGGTGCAAGTTATTTCTTAAAGATAGACCTTCATTTCGGCTATCATCAACTCAAAGTTAGGGAGTGTGAAATCCCAAAAACCGCTATTTTGAGTTTTTTGTTATGTCTTTCGGGTTAACTAATGCCCCAACAGCTTTCATAGACCTCATGAATCGAGTGTTCAGACCATATCTGGATATGTTTGTCATAGTGTTCATCGATGATATACTGGTGTACTCCCGTAGTGAGGATGAATATTCTGATCATCTCTGAACTGTCTTGCAAACCCTTAGAGATCACAAGTTTTTTGCCAAGTTCAGTAAGTGTGAGTTTTGGCTAAGGTCAGTTGCTTTTCTAGGTCATATCATTTCTTCTGAGGGTATTAGAGTTGATCCCCAAAAGACCGAAGCTGTTAGAAATTGGTCTAGACCTATTTCTTTGATTGATATCCAAATTTTCTTGGGTTTATCTGGCTATTACCACCGTTTTGTTGAGGTTTTCTCCTCTATAGCCTCTCCTATGAATCGGTTGACCCAAAAGAAAGTGAAGTTCTTGTGGTCCAAATCTTGTGAGAAGAGTTTTCAGGAGTTGACGACTCGACTCACTTCAGCCCCTGTTTTGACTTTGCCTGTTGGTGTTGATGATTTTATGGTGTACTGTGATGCGTCGAGAGTTGGGTTGGGTTGCATATTAATGCAGAAGGGTAAGGTGATAGCTTATGCTTCTAGATAGTTGAAACCCCATAAGAAAAATTACCCCACCCACGACCTTGAGTTAACTGCTGTTGTGTTTGCTTTGAAAATATGGAGACACTATTTGTATGGTGTCCATGTTGATGTTTTTCACTGATCATAAGAGTCTGCAGTATGTGTTTACCTAGAGAGAATTGAATCTTAGGCAGAGAAGATGGTTAGAATTATTAAAGTATGATATGAGTGTGCTGTACCATCCGGGCAAGGCCAATGTTTTGGAGGATGCCCTAAGTAGAATGTCCATGGGTAGTGTTTCGCATGTGGTAAAAGGTAAGAAAGAGTTGGCTCATGATGTACATCATTTGGCTAGATTGGGGGTTAGGTTGTTTGACTCTGCTGAAGGTAGTATAGGTGTTCAAAGTAGTTCCGAATCCTCCTTGGTTTCGGAAGTGAAGGAAAAGCAATACTTAGATGCTAGTTTGGTCAGACTGAAGGAGTCAGTCAAGGACCAAAAAGTAGAGGTTTTCTCCCAAGGAGGAGATGGTGTGTTGATATTGCAGGGAAGATTGTGTGTCCCGAATGTTGATGATCTGAGATAGAGAATTATGGCTGAAGCACACAGGGCGTGATATTCTATTCATCCTAGTGCCACCAAGATGTACCGAGACTTGCGGGAAATCTGTTGGTGGAGTGGCATGAAGAAAGATATAGCAGCATTTGTAGCTAAGTGTGCAATATGCCAACATGTTAAGGTTGAACACCAAAGACCTGGTGGTATGATGCAAGAGTTTAGTATTCCCACCTGGAAGTGAGAAGAGATAAATATGGAGTTTGTGATTGGTTTACCTCCTTCCCGACGCCATCATGATTCCATTTGGATTGTGGTTGATAGGTTGACTAAGTCTGCTCATTTCTTGCCTATTCATACTTCATATACTGCTGAGGATTACGCTAGATTGTATATCCAAGAGCTAGTCAGACTACATGGAGTTCCCTTGTGTATCATTTCAGATAGGGGTACTTAGTTCACTTCACAATTTTGGAAAGCTTTTCAGAAGGGTCTTGGTACCCAAGTGCTTTTGAGTTTTGCTTTTCATCCGCAGACCGATGATCAGGCTGAGCGGACCATCCAGACCTTAGAGGATATGTTGAGAGCTTATGCATTTGACTTTAAAGGAAGTTGGGATGATCACTTACCGTTGATAGAGTTTGCTTACAATAACAGTTTCCACTCTAGTATTGGCATGGCTCCATTTGAAGCCTTATATAAGAGAAAGTGTAGATCACCCATAGGTTGGTTCGAGGTGGGTAAAGCGGCTGTGAGTGGTCCTAATTCGGTATTTGAGGCTATGGAAAAAGTTAAGTTGATTAGGAAAAGGTTGAAAAATGCGCAGTCGTCAGAAGTCATATGCGGATGTTAGAAGGAGAGACCTTGAGTTTGAAGTTGGTGACCTAGTGTATCTGAAAATTTCACCAATGAGGGGGGTGAAGAGATTTGGAAAGAAGGGAAAGCTTAGTCCCCATTATGTTGGTCCTTACAAAATTCTTAGCAGTGTTGGTAAAGTAGCTTATGAGGTCGAGTTGCCTTCCGAGTTGTACTCTGTTCATCCAATATTCCATGTCTCCATGCTTAGAAAGCATATTAGCGATGCTGTGGTAGTGGATTCCTCTGTGAGTACTGACATTCAAGAAAATCTTTCTTTTGATGAGATTCCTGTTGAGATTCTTGATTTCAGTGTCCGAAGACTAAGGAACAAAGAAGTTCCCTTGGTCAAGTTGTTGTGGAGAAACCAATCTGTTGAGGGTGCAACTTGGGAAGCTGAGGCGGATATGCGATTCAAGAACCCGCACCTATTTTCTGCTAACTCCGATCAAGCCAAAGGTACCGTTCTTTCCTAACTCATGCACTTTTGATAAAAGTTGCAGCAGTTCAGCTGTCATTTATTATGTGTTCAGCTGTAGTTTCTTGAATTTATGCATTCTATGTTGCATTCGGAGTAAGAAACCATGTGGTGATGAGTCTAACGAATGGTTTCAGCTGTATGCTCTATTCCCTATCTAATCTTGGCATGTCTAGCGTCATTCGAGGACAAATTTTTCCAAGGGGGATGATGTAATCCCCGGGAAATTTTTCATTGAAATTTTGTATGTAAACGTGTTGGATTCTATCTTCTAGAATGAATTATAAATTTTTTGTGTGGAATGTCTTAGATTATAACCCACCATGGCGTAGAGTATCGAATAATATTTCCAACGATATGTGGATAATCCAAAACGGACACCCGAGCGACGAGTTATGAACATTCTGATCGAACCGTGAATAGTAGTGAACAGTAAAACGTGTAGGAAAAAATTCTGAGGCCTGGCATATTTTTTCTCCAACTTTAAACGATCATAAATCCTTGTACATGATAATCTGGGTGATCTACTATATATCAACGGAAATCTCTGCAAGTCCTCTTTCCAATGAAATTGGTTTCATCCAATTTGTCTATCGGAGCAAAAAGTTATGGTCGATCTACTTCAGCCTATCAAAAGCGAATTTTTGGGTCAACTTCAATTGAACATAACTCCTCGTACACAATGATCTGAGTGAGATACTATATATCAATGGAAAGATATGAGAGTCCTCTTTCTAATGAAATTAGTTTCATCCAATTTGGATATCGGAGTAAAATGTTATGATTGATCTACTTCAGACTATCAAAACAGTCCACCAAAGGACAAATTTGAGAATTTTTTTATTTTTAGGGGCGTTTTGGTCATTCCCCCTCACCCAAAATCCATCCAAACCCTATATTAAAGTCTATTAGAAGCATTATATGTTATATTTCATCAAATTCCCTAAAAAAGAAAATCCTAAGCTCCTACATTCAACTTCAAGAACCTCCAAAGTTCACCATTAATTCTACAAATTTATGCAAGATTTCAAGTTCCTAGTTCAAGAACTCCAAGAACCATCATTCAAAGGCACGATTAACATCTCAAAAATCAGTATCGGTCTAAAGTTCATCATTCAAGGTATGCGGGGTTTTTCAACAAGAACTCTCTTTTGTTCTTGTGCCCAAAAGTACTTTTCTTTACAAAGGCATGATTTTTATTTGATTTTTTTATGAATTTGAAGCATGAACCCATATCTTATGATGATTATTATGAAATTTTGATGTTTATAATTTTGAAAGATGAATTTACATGTGTGGAGATATAAAGCATGAATCTTGAACGATATTTATCATGATTTTGATATTTGGGTCGTGAATCCCCATTGCAAATTGTGTTTTTTTTTGAGAAAGTGTGTGTTATAAGCACGTTGATGTTGAATATTTGAGATATTTTGAATGATTTGACCTTTTGGTCTTAATGGAGTTATTTTGAACTCGAGTGTGAAAGAAATCCACAATGTGGTTGATTTTGATAGATGGGAAGAATGATGGCTCCCAATGTATATTTATATATTACTGAAATTGTTTTGTTGTGGATTGTCTTTGAAATGATCTGAGCTAAGTCCGGGAGAAATATTTAGCACCGAGTGAGAGATATAAAACAACCTTACTTCCCTAGAACTACGTGCCCCCGTAGGAGTGAGCCTGAGGCTGATTTATATAGTGATCACTAGTTTGTGTGGATTTGATATCGATAGTCCTACTCCGATGGCAAGGATAGGACGGATCTCCCCAACATGGGTTGTACGTTGGACTCCATGTAGCTCACATGGTTTATGTCGGTTATAGGATCTCCCAGTGTTTGTGTGTTTTCTTGTGTCTATGGTGAATGGTGAAGTGATTTGAAAGTGGAATTGTGAAAGTTATTCCTTCAAAAGATTTAAATGATATTGATATTATAAGAATTGATATTGTTGATGAACTAAAAGTGATTGACAAATTATATGATGACTCACATGTGTTATTGTACTTATTTCATCCTCTCATGATTATGATGATTTTTTTCGGGCTATGTGAGTCTTTCATACATCCTGCATATTTCTTATAAATATTTTTGATGATGATATTTATACAACTGCATACACCCCCATATACTCGGCTCCTTTCCATGGTACTGACCCACATCTTCGGATGTGGGCTGCATTTTCTCGGAATATAGGTTCAGGTGCTCAGTTCCAGGTTCGACAATGATTCTTCGGGCACGCTATTCTACATCCTCTATTGTGGTGAGTCCTCATGTTCCGAGGACGTGATGTCTGATGTTGGTTTCATGGAATTATTTATATTTGATAACTAAGTATGAGTCAGTTGGGGCATGTCTCAATGGCTCGCTGGTTTTATTGATTTTCTTAGAGGCTTGTCATACTAGTATAGATGTTGGGAGTTGACCAATAAGTCATATTTTGTTATCTTTCTGAAATTCTTTTATTCTTGGATGATGATTATTATGTTGATATTTGAGGGTTATTTATGAAAACCCCGTTGATTTGTGTTGAACTGAGTGAAAATGGCTCAAAGGGTTAGCTTGGGGATACTAGTAGCCTCAAGCACCGTGTGACGTTCTGGGACCCGTTTTTCCGGGGTGTTACATTAAGATTGTACAAAGTTAGCCACATTTTCAAAATTAGTCTGTCGGCAACAAAATTTTATTAAATTGAAATCCGTACGAAATTCGGATTATGTTAAATTTAAAATAGATTAGTCCCAAATAAATATTGCAGATTAATATAATTGGATTAATTATTTAAGTCCAAACATATATGGATTTAATTAAAGTCCAATTTTCATTGGGATAGCGCATTGATTTGGGCTACAAATGTTGAGCCCACTTGGCTAAGCCCAAGATATTGTCATATTCTAGAGGCCCAAATAAGCGCCACATGTCAAATGCGTGGCATGCCAAGTCAAGTGAAAGAGTCAATATGACCATGCCACATATCAAAATGATGCAGCAGGCCTAGTGAAATCAAAAGCCCATAAAAGACACCACGTCACCTGAATTTGATTAGTCAAAAGAAGTCCATCTTCATCGTGACTTTTCCTTTTCCACAACTATAAATAAGGATCTCATGATTCAGAAAACTGAGCAACGACTCTAACAAAAAGCAAGGGAAAGATCGTGGATCAAAAGCTGCAATTTTTCTACAAAGCTTGAGCATTCAAATCCAGTTCATTAAGATTTAAGATCAAGACCGCAAAATTCAAGAACAAACTCAAAAACCCTTGAATTAAAGTACAAGTCAAGATCAAGTCCATCAAATCAAGTTCAAATTCAAGATCAAGCTTTAAGCCCTTGAATTTACATTTAAAAAGGCGAATCAGGGGATTTATAGAGATTGTGACTCTCACTTATTGAAATCAATAAAACAATTGTTGCTGTATTTTTCTTGTCTCATTTATTTATTTTCTGTCTCAAAATTTTACTGTCCAGTAAATTATGGCAAGCCCAGTGGGACAATCTCTACCTCTCATCTCAACTTTTCCAACATCAAAGCTCAGCAATACTGAAATGGCTTCCAAGAAGGTCAATTCTCAATCATCTGCTTCCAAGGCTGCTAATTCAAAATTCTCTGCTGAAGTATAAAGCATCCTTGGTGTTACTTTTGAAAAACTTAGAGCTATCACGAGGAGCAAGGCAAACAAGCTAGGATAACAAACACATTAAGTGTCATCCGCGCCAACTCTAATTTTTGGATCTTCAACCTTAAAAGAAATGAGATCCCATTTAACTACTTTAGAAGGAGGAAGCGATATGACAGAGTCACTTAAGAAGACTCTAATTCTACTTAAGCACTCTGGTTCTAAATACTCTGGCACAAATAACGATGGTTGTTCAACCAATACGTTATCTCCATTTACACCACGTAAGCTGAGTACTTCAAAAGTCAACTTACGCGGTAATTCATGCTACTCTCTAACATCTCCAGTAATTATGTAAGAAATAGTGACCGATGCCTCATCTGTGGAGAAGCAGCTTATAAACCTGACGAGGGCGATTGAAGGTCTCACTAAGTATGTGCATAATCAAGATGTTCGAATTGATAAGTTGGCAGACATAAGGGATGGCTTAATAGACGGGAAGTCTAGCCATGCACATAGGAAAGCTCTAGAAGTTCAGGAGACAGAGAATCCCATAAAATAAATGCCACCTACTAAGGAAGTACAAGTTTGCTCTGAGGGATTGATCCCAATGGATCAATTGAGGGAGTTCATTAAAGGGACGCTCAAAGACAAGTATGATGTTATAATCAAGTCTTCCCTAACATATGCCAAGCCTTAATTTCAACAATTTGATGGAAAAGGAAACCCAAAACAACATATCGCACACTTTGTGAAGACATGTAATAATGATGGAACTTACATTGACTAACTTTTCAAATAATTTGTTCATTCCCTAAAGGGAAATGCCTTTGATTAGTATACGGACCTTGAGCCTAACTCCATCAATAGTTGGGAGTAATTGGAGCATGAGTTCCTAAATCTCTTTTATAGCACAAGACATATAGTGAGCATGGTAGAGCTCACAAATACTCGTCAAAGAAAGGATGAGCCAGTCATTGACTTCATCAATCTGCAAAGATAGGCCTAGTGAAACTTCTGCAATAGAGAAGTGTATCCAAGGAATGCACTTGGAATTTCTCTACATCTTGCAAGGAATAAAGCCAAAATCCTTTGAAGAGTTAGCTACTGTGCTCATGACATGGAGTTACGCATGGCTTCTGCTGGAAAAGGAGTAGCACCTATCCATGACCCTCGAAGGGGAAAGGATAAGCAGAAACTCAAAAGATGGGGCCAGTTTGTCCCTAAAAATGACAACAAGGAATCCATGAATGTCGATGTGTCTCCTGTGAAAGTCACCACGAAGGCGAGAAAGAAGTAAGGCATGAAGGCGACTTCTCGAGCACGTCTAAATCAGAATTTAACTTCAAAGGAGATGCAAGAAAAGGAATATCACTTCCTTGATTCTGATATTGCTAAGATCTTCAATGAACTTCTTGAGCGTAAGCTCATTGAACTCCTAGCAATAAAGCTGTCTGATGAGGCTGGAAGTACTAATGACCCAAATTATTGCAAGTATCATAGGCTTGTGAGTCACCCTCTGGTAAAGTGTTTTGTTTTTAAAGACAAAGTTATTAAATTGACAAATGAGAAGAAGATCATCTTCGATGATGATATGACCAGTTCTTATCAAATCTCTATCACTTTTGGCTTATTCAATCTAGTTCAAATATGCATCAAAGAATGTAAGAAGGAACCATTAGAGTATGGTAAGTCCTCAGTTGATGAAGATTATGATGAAGTTTGGACTCTGGTGCCTAGGTGCAGACGTAAGAAGTCAAGTCTATGAAAGAAGTCGTCTGAGCAGCCAACTAGAAGACGGATGGTGAAGAAAGCGAGAAAACAGAGACTGGTTGAGCATCCAAAGAAAATAAGGGTAATAGAGCTTCACCAAAAACCATGACGTCCAATGACTTTGGAATAAGTCTTACTAAGTTGGTTCCGTGAAAAGACTACGTAAGTCAACCTTGAGGCATCATATTTTAATACTGGCAAAAAGAGGGCAAAGGGTGAAAATCTACCCATAGAAGTTCCTTCATCTTCTGAAAAGCTTGCCGAACCTCTTAGCCAAGAGGAATATGTATGTGATACAAAAATCATATTTAAAAATAGTGATCTTCTTCTTAGTGAAACCCTACACAATCATCCCTTGTACATGGTGGGTCAAATTCTTGGAAAGAAGATAAATAGAATCTTGATAGATGAGGGATACAGAGTTAACATCTCACCGATTCGCATAATGAAGGAACTTAACATCACTACTAACGAACTTGCTGAAAGCCATTTGATGATCCAGGGTTTCAACCAAGGGGGTCATAGGGCCATGGGATCTATCAAGTTGGGGATTCATATGGATAATTTTCGATCAAATGCGTTGATGCATGTGATGGATGCCAAGACTTTATACAATATATTGCTTGGTAGGCCTTAGGTACACGAGAATAAAATTATTTCATTAGCTTACTATCAATGCTTGAAGTACCTCGAATGTGGAGTGGAAAGAAAGATAGTAGCTGATGATAAGCCATTCACTAAAGCTGAGTCATACTTTGCCGATGCAAAATTCTACTTAAAGAATTATGTTGTGAACAATGTCACCAACACCAAGTGTGATGATCTTGTATCTAATAATGACACGATGACTATCAAAAAAGTCACTACCAAGAAACCTCTCTCCACTTATAATAAAGAAAGCGTCACATCTATGAAAAAAGGTAACACATGTTCTTTGCTACGTATCAAAGGTAAAGAAAGATAAGATCATTCATCCGATACCAGAGATAATGTGCCAGGAGGGATAAATCTACCTATCAAGTGGATTGAATCAATGAAACCATCCTCAAGGATACTGGGAGAATGTGTTGCTCAAAATCTGCCACAAGTGATAGCAATCCCTATGAAACGTACAAAAGAGGGCTTCAACCCAAATGCATACAAGCTATTTTTAAAGTCTAGATATAATACTAGTGAGCCATCAAGGTTGGGAAAACTTCCATCAAAGGGTACAACCAGGAAAGCACGTGAAGGCCTAGGAAAAACACAGCCACCTCTATTTTGTATCTCCATAAAAAAGACAGTTAGTAACTACATCACTGTAGAAGAGGAGTCTACTGCATCTATCAAAAGGCCTTCTGTCTTTGACCGATTGGGAGAACCAACTACAAAAACTTCTATTTTTTAGAGGTTGGGTTCATTAAATACTAAGAAAAGTAGCAAGCTTCAGAGAAGTTATCTAAACACAGCAAGACACTCTACGCCTAAGACCCAGAAAGATTTCCAAAGTTTGATTCCTTCTAGAATGAGGTGATAAATGGTACTGGTGGTTTCATGAAATGAGGTGTTAAAAACTAAGTATCATACTATGGCTTATACCATAAAGAGTGAGGAAGACGAAGAAAGTGTTGGCTCATCATATCCTGTTATAACCCAAAATGATAATGATATCTTATCTCAAATAAAGGTTGACAAAGAGATGGAAGATACTTTCTGGTGTTACCACATATCCATAAACGACGATAATTTACAAGAGAAAAAATATGCTGGAGATGCTCCATCGCAACTTGAAGAAGGAGTGAAAGACGCAACAAATCCTGTAAAGAAAGTTAATCTTAGAACCAATGATGACCTAAGACTAACTTACCTAAGTGCATTTCTAGAAATGGATGAGGAAATCGCTTATATGGATATACTTAAAGAATATATGGATATCCTTACTTGGAGTTATAAGGAAATTCCTAACTTAGGTACAAAAGTTCATCAGTTGGCGATCAAGAATAGTGCTCATCCTGATAAGCAAGCCCAGAGATGCTTTAGGCTAGAGTTGGTTCCTTTGATAAAAAATGTGGTCAATAAACTCATCGAAGTTGGATTTATTTGTGAAGTTAAATACCCCATGTGGATTTCAAGTATTGCTCCGATACAAAAGAAGAATGGCCAAATTCAAGTTTATATGAACTTTTGGGATCTCAACAACGCATGACCTAATGATGATTTTCCAATACCCATACCAAAGTTAATGATTGATGCCACCACAGGTTATTAGGTGATGTCCTTCAAGGATGGTTCATCCGGCTACAACCAAATCTGCATGGCTTCAAAAGATGAAGAGCTCGCTGCATTTCTTATGACCAAAGGTATTTATTGCTACAAGATGATGCCTTTCAATTTGAAAAATGCTGGGGCCACTTATCAAAGGGTTATGCAAAACAACTTTGATGGTCTACTCCATAAAAACGTTAAGTGTTATATGGATGACGTAATGGTAAAGTCAAGAAAGAGGGGCGAACACTTAAAGACCTAAGAATGGTATTCAAGTTGCTTCGAAGATATCAACTTAGGATGAATCCATTAAAATATGCCTTTGGAGTTACTTCTGGAAAGTTCTTTGGCTTCATTGTATGACACTAAGGAATTAAAATTGATCAGGCCAAGGTCGATGCAATTTTTAGGATGCTCGAGCCTCGAAACATTCATGAGTTAAAAAACCTTCAAGGAAGGCTAGAATATTTAAGGAGGTTCATCTAAAACCTGGCTAGAAAATATCAACCATTTAGCCGTCTCATGAATAAGGACACTCCCTTCGAATGGGACCAAGCTTGTAATAATGATTTTGAGAGTATCAAATCATACTTAATGAAGTCACCAGTTCTTGCATCACCCATACCTGGAAAATCATTGATACTCTACATCGCGACATAAGAGAGGTCAGTTGGAGCACTACTAGCTCAAGAAAATAGTAAAGGCAAATAAAACTCTCTTTCCTATATGAGCAGAATGATGACACCAAATGAGCTAAAGTATTCTCCAATCAAAAATTTGTGTTTGGCATTGGCAAAAGATGAAACATTACTTTTAAGCTCATGTTGTCCATCTTGTGTCAGGGCAAATCCCATCAAGTTTGTAATGTGAAAACCAGTTCTTAGTAACTGATTTGCAAGATGGTACCTTCAATTTCAATAGTTTGAGATTATGTACGTTCTCTAAAAGGCTGTAAAATAATAGGCATTGGCTGAATTTTTGGCATACTACCCGACACCTGATGATTGGGAACTGAGCGATGAACTTCCTAATGAAGATACAATGGTTATGGGAAGCCAGACCCCCGTAAAAATGTACTTTGATGGTGCCACACATTGAGATAGAACTGGTGCTGGTATGGTGTTTGTCACTCCACAAGGAGAGGTTATCCCATACTTTTTTACCCTAACAAATTATTGCTCTAATAATGTTGCTGAATATCAGGTGTTAATACTTGGACTTGAGATAACCGTCGATATGAAACAACTACAATTACAAGTCTTTAGTGACTCTCAATTGGTGGTCAAGTAGCTTTTCAGGAGTTATGAAGTCAGAAATCCTGAGCTAAGACAATATCATGAATATGCATGAAAGTTAATAAGATGGATTGGAGAAGTGACACTCCAGCACGTACGAAGAAAAGAAAATAATCAAGCTGATGCTTTAGCTGCTTTGGGCTCAACCCAAACTCTGTTGAATTAGATAGAGTTACTATCCACCAAGAATGGGTAGTACTGCCTCTGAATGAGGGTGAAGATATAAAAATAAAGTTGAGCACCTCATCGTAGTGTCTGAAACTATAAAGGAAAATTGGCGACAACCTATCATTGACTACTTATGTTATGGGATACTTCAGAGGATACAAGAAGAAGGACTGACATTCATCATTGTGCACCTTGCTTCTTTTACTATAAAGACACACTATACAGAAGATCATTTAAAGAAGTACTCTTACGATATTTGGGAGAGAAAGAAGCAATTCATGCTTTGTAAGAAGCACACTTGGGATTTTATGGATCACATCAGCCTAGACTGAAGCTCTATTTTCACATTAAAAGGATGGGATACTATTGGCCAATGATGGTTAAAGATTGCTTGGACTATGCTAGAAGATGAAAATCTTGTCAACTCCATGCGAATTTCAGACATCAACCTCCTGAAGTATTATACCCAACTGTAGCATCCTGGACATTCAATGCTTGGGGAATAGATGTTGTTGGACCACTACAAAAATCTTCTGATGGACACTTGTACATCTTGGCCACAACAGACCATTTCTCAAAATGGGCCGAAGTTATTGCTCTTAAGGAAGTACAGAAAGAAAATAGTACAAACTTTATCTGAGTGAATATCATCTACCACTTTGGAATTCCTCAGTACATAATAACTGACAATGAAAAGATATTTGATAACAAGTTGATGAACAAGATTTATGATCTCTTTGGTTTTAAGCAACGCAAGTCTTCTATGTTTCATGCTGCCGCCAATGGTCTAGCCAAAGCATTTAATAAGACTTTGTGCAATCTGTTAAAGAACGTCATCTCCAAGTACAAACGAGACTGGCATGAGCGAATGGAAAAAGCTTTATGGGTGTATAAAATGACTTATTTCACTTCAACGCAAACAACCCTATTTTACTTGCTTTTGGAGTTGAAGCAGTCCTGCCACTTGAGCGTCAAATGCCTTCTTTAAGACTGTCTATTCAAGAAGATCTTACCGAAGAAGAAAATACTAAGTTGAATTTTGCTGAGTTAGAAGCTCTTGATGAGAAGAGGTTGGAAGCTCAACAAAATCTTGAATGTTACCAAGCTCGTCTATCTCGTTCTTTCAACAAGAGAGTCTGCTTGAGGTGATTTCAAGTTGGAGATTAAGTTCTTGTAGTAAGAATGCCCATTATTACTTCTCGTAAGTTAGGGGGAAAATTCACCCCAAAGTGGAATGGACCATATGTTGTACAAGAAGTATATTCAAATGGTCCTTATAAGCTTGTCGACGCAGAGGGCGTGGATATTGGCCCTAAAACGCCAAGTTCTTGAAGAAGTACTATTGTTGAAGGAAGATGGCACTCCTTAAGGCACGAGTATAAACTGGATGTTTACTCCTAGTCCATAAGAGTATAAACTGTGTACGGCTAAAAAAAAAGTCCGCTAGGTTAAAAACCTCGAAAGAGGCAGCCTATATAAAAGTTAGAGTGAAAAAAAATAAGAAAGAAAAAACACTCACCCAGAACTACGTTGTGACTTGATCCTCTTTTATCAGGTACGTAGGCATTTGGAATTTTATTCTGAGTTCAGTTACATGAATATCAAAAAGTATATGTTCCCACTTGATCCTCCATATGAAAGTTGAGCCTGCATATACTTTAGTTAAATTTTGGACTTATGCTCAATGGGGTAAACTCTAATGAGCTTCGTTCACATAAGTTAAAGTCTTCTGATTCATTAAGTCTTCATGTTAGAACTTTCAAATTCTCCATATTAAAATTTACACATTCATGGGTTTATCCTTACAAGAATTTTAAAATTTTCATGCCTTAAGGTTGATAAGATTTATCCCTTTGCACCTTAAGCTGGATTCTCATAGGTTCATCTTTAAAAGGATCTAAAAATTCTTTATGCCTTAAGGTGGAAAAAATTTATCCCTTTGGACCTTAAGCTAAGCTCTCATGAGTTTATCCTTAAAAGAATCTCAAAATTTTCATGCCTTAAGTTGGACAAAATTTGTTCCTTTGCACCTTAAGCTGGCCTCTCATGGGTTTATCCTTAAAGGATCTCAAAATTTTCATGCCTTAAAGTGGATAAAATTTGTCCCTTTGCACCTTAAATTGGCATATCACGGGTTGATATTTACAAGGATCTTAACATTTACATGCCTTAAGGTGGACAAAATATGCCCATTTTCACCATAAGCTGACCATTGAAAAGGGCCCATACTTAAATAATACCATCGTATAAGTGCATCGATGAAAGGCCCTATACTTAAAGAAGACCATTGCATAAATGCATCGGTGAAAGGGTCCTTACTTAATAAATACCATAGCATATGTGCATCGATGAAAGAGCCCATACTTAAAGAATACCATCACATAAGTGCATCGATGAAGAGACGCACACTTAAAGAAGTCTATTGCATAAATGCATCGGTAAAAGGGCCCATACTTGAATAATACCATCGCATAAATGCATCGATGAAAGGGTTCATACTTAAAGAAGACTATTACATAAATGCATCAGTGAAAGGGCCCATACTTAAACAAGAGCATCGCATAAATGCATCAGTGAAAGGGCCCATACTTAAAGAAGACCATAGCATAAGTGCATCGGTGAAAGGGCCCATACTTAAAGAAGACCATAGCATAAGTGCATTGGTGAAAGGGTCCATACTTAAAGAATACCATTGCATAAGTGCATCGGAGAAATGGACCATACTTAAAAAAGATCATTGCATAAGTGCATCAATGAAAGGGTCCATACTTAAAGAATACCATTGCGTAAGTGTATCGGTGAAAGGAACCATACTTAAACAAGACTATTGCATAAGTGCATCGATGAAAGGCAAGACCATTGCATAAGTGCATCAGTTAAAGGGACCATACTTAAAGAAGAACATTGCATCTTGAAGCGAAATTGGTCGGGTCTTAAGGTGATAGAGGCAAAGTTAAACTCTCGCACCTTAAGCCGATGTCCACCATCTTCAAGAAAAATTGGTCGGGTCTCAAGGTGATGGAGGCAAAGTTAAACTCTCGCATCTTAAGTTAATGTCCACCATCTTCAAGCAAAATTGGTCGGGTCTCAAGGTGACGTAGGCGAAGCTAAACTCTCGCACCTTAAGCTGATGTCCATCGTCTTCAAGCAAAATTGGTTGGGTCTTAAGGTGGTGGAGGAAAAGTTAAACTCTCGCACCTTAAGTCGATGTCCACAATCTTCAAGCAAAATTGGTTGGGTCTTAAAGTGACGGAGCGAAGTTAAACCCTCGCACCTTAAGCCGATGTCCACCATATTCAAGCGAAATTGGTTAGGTCTTAAGGTGATAGAGACAAAGTTAAACTCTCTCACCTTAAATTTATTATTGTATATTGCTATTTGTTTCAACCATACGAAAAATATATAGGGGAAACAAGAAAGAAAGTAAAAACACAAATAGAAGGGATGTTACCTGTTAGAGCGCTATGACCTTGAACGTTGTACATCACCAACTTGGATTGGGACAAGATGTTTTAACAAGAATAAAGCCCTCAGAATCTAGTTTGTAGCAATCAAAACTCTCTTTGGTGGTGATGGTACCACATCAAGATATAAATTTTTTGGTGAGGCGATGCAAATCTGGAATCCTCTGTCGAACAACATATAAGATTGACTTTAAAGAATCATTTAGAACAATACAAGAAGTGTTAGAATCTAAATTTTGGATATGTTACATATGAATATTTTTACATCTATTGAATCAAGTGGATCATAATTTTGATACTCCCACGATGAGATATAATTTTTCAAGTGACATCGCATAAATCTGAAATTGCTGATGCATCAAAACTCAAAGCTGATTTAGGGATAACACTTAAAACAATCTCGAAGGTATTAAATTATGAATTTCAGAAATGCTGTAAATATTTGTGTCTAGTTTCACAAGATTCAAGCGGTTTGCAATTTTGCCATTCCTGCTTCAAGATATGAAAGTTTTAGTAAGGATGCGCATATCTAAAATTTTCAGCATGATAAAATTTAGGACTAAATTGGAGGTTGTTTCCTTCACCCATATAAATTCAAATTGGAGGTTGTTTCCATCTTCAATACAAATTGAAATTGAAGGTTGTTTCCTTCTCCCATACTAATTCAAATTGGGGGTGTTTCCTTCTCCAATATAAATTTAAATTGGAAGAGTTTTATTCCTGGTTAAGTAAGGCGGTAAAAAGTTTTCCAAAATCTATTGGAATGAGATATCATGCCTCACAAAAGGGCCTTACGTGTAAATATTCATGAAAAAAAAATAGAATTTTTAAGAGGCAATATCAATATGTAAATTGCATGGTTCAGCTTTATGGAAATCTTTGAAGCACGAAGAAAGCATGTTTAAATAAATCATACTTAAAGTCTAGTCTGAAAAAGATTAAATATCTCGACAAGTCATGAAATAAGGGGTATTTTGTGGGAAACAAAATTTTATTAAATTGAAATCCGTACAAAAATAGGATGATATTAAATTCAAAATAGATTAGTCCCAAATAAATATTGTGGATTAATATAATTGGATTAATTATTTAAGTTCAAACATATATGGATTTAATTAAAGTCTAATTTTTATTGGGCTAGCCCATTAAGTTAGGCTACAAATTATGAGCCTACTTTGCTAAGCCT
Source organism: Capsicum annuum (assembly GCF_002878395.1). Classification (NCBI taxonomy): domain Eukaryota; kingdom Viridiplantae; phylum Streptophyta; class Magnoliopsida; order Solanales; family Solanaceae; genus Capsicum; species Capsicum annuum. Next base: position 185,504,217 of record NC_061111.1, read on the forward strand.
AAGATATTGTCATATTCTAGAGGCCCAAATAAGCACCACGTGTCAAATGACATGGCATGCCAAGTCAAGTGAAGGAGCCAATAAGGCCATGCCACATGTCAAAATGATGCAGTGGGCCTAGTGAAATCAAAAGCCCATAAAAGGCGTCATATCACCTGAATTTGATTGGTCAAAGGAAGTCCATCTTCATGATGACTCTTCCTTTTCCACAACTATAAATATGGGTCTCATAATTTAGAAAATGAACCAACAACTCTAACAAGAATCAAGAGAACACGCATGGATCAACCGCTGTAATTTCTCTACAAAGCTCAAGTATTCAAATCTAGTTCATCAAGATTCAAAATCAAGACCGAAAAATTTAAGAACAAGCTCAAAAGCCCTTGAATTCAAGCACAAATCAAGATCAAGTCCATCAAATCATCAAATCAAGTTCAAATTCAAGATCAAGCTTTAAACCCTTGAATTTACATATGAAAAGGCAAATCAGAGGATTCATAGAAATTCTAACACTCACTTATTGAAATCAATAAAACAATTGTAACATTTGCAGTATTTTTCTTATCAAATAATCTTTTGGCCAACTATTTTTTAATGGATGCTCTAGAGTGCCGTAAAAACTTTTTCAAGGCGTTGCTTGAATCCTTACCCATTTTCTCTAATCTTAAGGATTTGTTTCTATTTTCAAGGCTTTAAAATATTTTTTTGTTTTTCTTGATATCTTCTCAAAAATCAAGTGGCGACTCTGTAATTTCTTAAATTATTTCAAAATTTTATTTAAAGTTTTGAAATAGTTTAAAATGTCAAAAATAATATTTTCCAACCCTTCAAATCAAAAAGGAATAAAACACCAGCTATCAGTTGGGAGTAGTATTTAGCACCAAGCCGACGAAGGATGAAGGCTCACCCGTCTTCTAGGTTGAGACCTTTAGTAGAGGTGCCTAAGTCCCAAAACTATGGCGCCATTGTAGGTTCTAAATGGTCATCCATCAAACCAGACTTGACACCTTAGTTCTTTTTGGACATCAGTTTAGTGGATCCATGTTATTCAGTATTCGTAACCTTGGTAAGGTATTGAATACCCTTCCAGATGGGGTTACAGGTTGGACCTCGGTTAGCTTAGATTGGGATATGTCGGTTATTAGTAACTCCCACTGTCCATAGTTTGCAGTTTAGATTAGGATTCTTGCATAACCTTATATTCAGTTATTCAGTTCGTTATTCAACATATATTCATTACTTGGCCTTGCATTAGTTTATCATGTTATATATACCATATTCAGTTTAGATCAGTTATTCTTATGTCACATACTCAGTACATTCAAAGTACCGATTGCATACTTTCTTTTGCATTATATTATCTTATAATAGAGGTCTTGACGGCCAGCATCCAGATCACACCTAGTAAGATCTCTTCTTGTATCAGCAATAATAGTTTTGGCGAGTTTTCATCATGCAAGAACCAGAGTCAACATTTAACTAAATTTTGTCTTTGTTGTTTCTAGTTTTCAGACAATTAGAGTTAGACGGGAATTTGTCCCAACAACTTACCTTAGTAGAGACTTTTCAGAATTATAGTTAGATGTTCAGCTTGTGATATCAGATTATGTTATTGATGATTTTATTTCCTTGAATATTTTTTATATTATTTAGTTCATTTTCTGGATAAGTGTTTTTATCAATTATTATCTATATTTTAGTATTTTTCCAGGCCATGCATTAGCTTGGGACTTGTGATTCTAAGCACTGTGTTATGACTATGGTAAGTTTTGGGTTGAAACACCTGGTTGTGGTGTTTATATACTCATAATTGCAAGCACACAAGAATAATTCATAGATGAAGACATAATTATGGATTTACAATAATAATAAGAAAACTCCAAAATCTCAACTTGAATTAAAACCCTAAAATTGATATTCGTGAAATCCCAAGAATATACCTTAGAATCTCATAATATAATGTTGTAAAATATAAGAGAGCGTAAAAACATACAGAAATCCCATAGGAGTATTTATAGATGAAATGAAACCTATCCTAATACAAATATGAAAGTCAGTCATCATGCATGAGTGAAAGGTATGATTGTGGTTAGATAACACAATCGTCTTTTGGTGCTTGTGGTTTTATCAAGGACTTTATCTTCTGTAGGTCTTTGATGGTACGACTCTTAGTACGACTCCGTTGTATTAACATACGACCGTATAATGATGTCGTCTGATCATCTTCAACTTAAACTTCTACACCCTTTATTTTTGACCTTTATACCCATGACCTCAAGGTATGGTCGTCACTTCTAAGCACAATTATGGGGATTTCTTGTCTGGTGATTCCCACACTTAGTTCCTGCAGCTTTGATTTTAGGACTTTCTTTCTATGACTAAATAGTATGATCAAGGTATGGTCGTAGGATCTCTTTTTCGGATAAGCTCCTGAATGTCACTTCTCTGATTCTTTCTATAGGCCCTAGTATGATTGTGGTTAGATCCCATGGCCATGAACATGATCGTTTAAGGCCCTTTTCAGTCCAAATTCTAGTATTCCACTTTGTGTGACCTTTTAGACCCATAAAAACCCAAAAATACATCATATCCACATAAACATAGCTTTGTACTGAAAAATATTCACCATTTTAATAATCTCAAGTGCTGTAATTTCATGGCACATGAGCACCTTAACTTAGAACGTTTGTATGTGCCCAGGCAAATAAAACAAACTATACCATCAAAATGCTTAACCTAGAGAAAAATCAAGAATACTATGGTAGTGGAAGTTTTGCAAAAGCCAAATTTTTAGAACAAATTCACCAAAACATAATTCAACACCCTCCAATGACATTCCAAATCATCTAGTGCAGCGTGTATACAAACTAAACATTGTAACACATTGGGATAAAGACACGACATTACATTATTAGCTAACAACCCAACACATTTGACAAATGACACTATCTACATACACAACAACTAAAATATAGCCCTTATTCCCTTACAACAAGGAAGTACCACCACTCAGTATATGCAAGGTAAGAGTAAAAAATTGGGATAGAGTTAATATCTCACAAAAAAGTTTGGTTGTGTGAATTTAGTACCATAAGCTTGCCCTTTTTTCTATGCCTTGGCTTTCAGATAGTCAAATTACGATCACTATAGGTCTTTATTATCTTGTAATATAGGCCGGGGCTAGATATTTTATATATGGGTATAGTGACTAACTATCCTTGACACTACACTATATCTGACTTTCACTTTATCTGCCTTCTTTTACTTCTTTCCCCTTTCCAGTTGTTCACTTTTTAGAGTCAGGGTATGGTTTCATTTTATTCAACTTTCCTTTTTTCTTCTTATCAATGCCTCTCTTTTTTTCTTTTTTTATTTTTTTCCTTTTTCTTTTTGCTTTTTTTTCTTTTTTTTTTCTTTTCATGCTGCTCCTGTATTTCTTTTTCTTTTTACTACACATTCTTCAAACCCAACTTTCTATGCACCCCTATAGTAGCCACCCTCAAGTTAGGTGATTTGAATCAGTTGAGGTACGTAGTGTCCAAGGAGGGACCAGGGCCAAAGTAGGTTCATTATGAAAATTGAGAAGGTGAATAGGGTAATTCAAAGAAAAGGTCTAATTAGGCTTAAAATTAGGTTTAAGGGATATTTTGTTCATTTGCCAGGCTTATTACGCTTATAGTGGACTTATTTCAAATATGGACTATGATCCTTTCCTAAAATTTTGTCCTATAACTTTAGCAAGACTAACCGAGCAAGTTCTAGACTGCATTCACAAACTGACTAGTAAATCCTCACACACTATCAGCTTAGGGCTATTATCTCAATCACTACCTATTTTGTTCGTGCATAGTTAGGCCAGGTTATCACACTAATAATACTAATGCCATGATGTGATCCAAAAAGTAGTTACATTTCAAGAAATTACACAACAAAATACATAAATTTTTTTGGAGGGGTAGTATTTAACAAGCTCAAATACTATTTGCATGCTCTTTATTACCTCTGACTGCACCATGTTTTCTCATTTTACTCTAAGTTATACCTAAGACATAAACTAACACAAAACAACACAAAAATATAAATAAACACCTAAACATGTCAGTTCTACTATGATAGCAGAGCCGAGGGAAAAGAAATACGATAATAAAAACCCTCAACTATAGTACACCTCCACCCCCAACATAGAAATGATGCAATGTTCCCATTGAATAAAATCGTGGAAAATAAATACGGGGGCAAGTGACATACATGGGGTGCACTAGATACCTGTCGTACTCTAATTAGGTGTGATATAAGATGGGAACCCTCTATCCTCTGCTTCTCTCGGGGCCTCGGCGATGGGTAGGGCACCTCGGCTATGTAGGCATCGATGGTTGTTGATGCACATAATGTCTCAACTATGGGGGTAATCTGTGTGAACCCCAAAGTCTAATTCACCACCTCAATAGTCGGTGCCACATCAATACCCTCCAAAATTATTGTCTCGAAGGTCTATGCATTATCCATCATTCTTTTTTTCTTTTTTTCACTTTTCTCATTCCTTTTCTCACCTCCTTATTCTCGAGACTTCTTTTAATGGCGCTGCATATACTCACCCATCTTATTTAAATTCATATCATCTCCCTCAACCCTTGAGGTCCTACTATAAATATCTGGGATCATAGAGTCTACGCCCACCATAAGATTCACTAGTGAAGGCATAGGTGGACATTGGGGAGGTGCAACCAACATTATTCACTTATTAAGAATCTGGACCATTTATTTAAGTGTGGTCACACCACCAATAATGGATCTCATGCCAAGATCCTAGACCACATTAACTTTATTCAAGATTTGGATCTCAATCCCATTAAACTAGGTTTGAACCACCCATATCACTTTCTTAATCTCATTAGTCACATAGGTTTGGCCCCTACCTCCAACTTTCTAATCCATGTACGTGTAGCACCTGTGTGCTTTAAATCTACTCCAGCTAAGTAGTCAGTGTTAGTGTATAACTAGATGGAGCATGTGTATATGCACCAAATAGTGTAGTAGATGACTGTGTTGTAAATGTAGTAGAACCGACCCCAAATACCAAAATCTCACTAGCTAGACACCCTCAACCACATCAGGAATCTCCATGCCCTAGGATCTAATAACTGAGTTCCTCAAATCTTTTATCAAAGCCATATACATATTTCTCATAGACTGATTGAATTTGTGTTCTGCAACAATAGTAGAAACACCTAAGTTTCATAACAACTATGTGATGAGATAGGGGAATGGAAAAGGGTGTTAAACTATAGCACCTATCTCGTATATCCTTCGCAATAATCTATGAGATGTTCAATTCCATCATTGATATTAAAGTAGAAACTAACCCAACATTAGTTAGACCCAAAGTGTTGTTATTTGTTGTGGGATCAATGCGGTGTCTTACCACCGACCACCAAGCCTTGGCGACAACCTTCAACATGTGTTTATAAATTGCAGCTTCGTTGACTCATGAAGCATTTTCACTATTCTTAGCATTGTGGCCAGCCAGCCATTTAAGGCGCATTAACTTGTCATCAATATACAACTTTTTGACCTTCTTAAAATCATTCATCCAAAAATCATATTCTAAGGTCTCCTCTACCGTCTCAAATATGTCTCAGAACAAAGAATTGGAGATTTCCCTAATAAAGATATCTACCTTTGTGTCCCAGACCCTAATGGTGTCAATCTAGGGTAGCAACTTAATGTCCTTACCCTTGATCAATGTGGTCATATTCTTAAGCATTACCATATAATTGGAATATAATTCTCATACCAATTTTTGTCCATATGTGTAGAGGGATCTAGAAGGGACTACCCAATGACGAGGATCAACACCCCTTTGTACTGGGTCAACAATAACACCCTAAGAAGATTCATGGTTGGATTCCCCCTTTTTGTTCAAGGAACTAACCTCCTAAGTATTATCATGATGTTTACCCCCATCTAGGTGTATCTTTTCTTTCTTCTCTTGGGGAAGGTTGATAGGGGTGGTTTCTTTTATCATGGCCATAAATGTGGTGGCCTTGGCATTAACCTTGTCAAGCTCTCTGGCCTAGCCCCTCGTGGTCTGAGGAGAGTGTTGTTAAGTTGAGGGGATGGTAGAGTACTCAATATCAGTCCTAATAGAGCTATCAGATTCACTCTCCGAGGAACTATATGGGGCCTTCCACTTAGAAATTTTCTCTCAGAGTGCCTTCTTTTAATTTTTCTATGATTTTGGAGCCATAGAACCTATAGAGGAAAAACAAATTAGTTACAGTTTCAAAATAGTTCACAAGTACAGGGTTTGTCTCAGATGACTCTTTCTACGGTTATGCAATGATGGTACAATAGTACTTTATCGTAGGAAGGGTTACCTAAAAATACTAGAAAAACATCATATCAGACGAATGGGTCGTATAATTATGCAATGAAAGATGACCATATCGTTTGATCGTAGGAATAATTCTAAAGTACTGAACGCATGCCATATCAAATGAATACATACTGCGAGCATACTTTGATAGGATGGTCATGGGATATGCTCTAATAATTAGCACTTATAATCTTGGACTGGTACCCTACAACGATCTAACTTATGACCGTATATAGATACCATGATCATAGGTTGTATCGTGGAGTATGCTAACACCTAATAGATTTTAGTAACCCACTTTTGACCATTTTTAGACCTAATTGAACCTAGTTTTAACTAAAATTTTTCACCAACGGGTTCTCAGACTTCCTCTAGGCTTTCAATCACTCAAAACCCAGACCTAGAGGTAATTTTTTATACTCTATTACTTATGCTAACCTCATGAATGTTTTATCATCCAACAAGAATGTTATGATTGTATAACTTACAATTGTATTGTTTGAATTAAATTACAAATGGAATGCCTGAGTTTTGAGCTTGAGGTATAGCTTGAACCCTACGAATCATATGTACTACTTGTTTTATTTCTCTTTTGATCAATTGAAAGTGAAGGAATTTTGTGTTTCAATGATTATGATTTGGCATCCTAATCAAGCTTTAAGTGTAGGGTTTAAATGTTTAAACCCTAAATGGGTCAGGTCAGATTGGGTCTTATTATTTAAGTGGACCTACGAATGAGAGCCTCCTTGATCATGGTATCAATCCACAATTGTGACACCCTATCATAATATGAGGATTTAAAGGAGATTTACCTATGAACATACGAACCTTGAAGTCGATCATGGAATGTAACCATGATCGTTCCTTAAGATGGTAGGTTCATGGTTTGATTAGTAGGTTGTAGTTCATGCCTTGATTAGTAGGTTGCAGGAGCGTGATCAGGCGATTGGTACCACGATCATGACATCTAGGTATGGTCATCATAACCAATCATAAAATGACTCCTAGACTCCATCTTGTAGGACTTCAATGAAACATAAGCAGATGACTGAACCCACGATCATGGGTTTCACCTATGATCTACAACCTTTTTTGATAGTTCAGTGCTGAGTCTAGTTTATAATTATTCCTGTATCATCCCTGCACAAGTGATGCATATTTACCTATACAATTAATAGTACAAAATCATGGTTTTCCTCCCATGAAGCACCTGATCAATGTCGCGGCACAATATGACTATGTTAGTTACTTAGGATTCACCAATAAGCCCATGGGTTACTTCCCATGAAGCACTAGAATTATCATTATGGCACGAGTCTGTTTGGATTGATTTCCCAAGCCTTCTCTAACTCTATTTCACAAATCAACTTTAAGCCTTACTTTCATCTAAGTAGCATTTCACCCTTTGGCCATTGACCTTAAATTGCAGCTCTTCTTTGTTTTCAATTTTGATTGCCCTATAGGGAAACACTGTAGCCACTCTATATGGGCCTTTCTATTTTGATTTCAACTTCTAAGGAAATAGCTTCAACCTTGGGTCAAATAATAGTACCATATCTCTTACAGTAAATTTTCTCCTCTCAAATTTGTGATCGTGCTACAACTTCATCTTCTCTTTATACAAGGATAAACTCTCATAAGCATGGATTCAAAATTCAGCCATCTCATTTATTTGTTCTAATCTCATCTTTGTTGTATCAATCCCTTCTAGATTCAGCCTTTTCAATGACCACAACACCTTATGCTCAAGTTTGATAAACAAGTGGCATGATTTTCCATATATAAGCTGATATGGGCAGGCACTAATAGGAGTTTTAAATGTTGTTCGACAAGCCCATAGTGCATTATCTAGCTGCCTAGCCCATATTGTTCTATTGGCATTCATAGTATTTGCTAAAATAGACATGATCTCTTAGTTGTTGACCTCAATTTGTTCACTTATTTGATAATGGTAAGCTGTCACCACCTTGTGTTTCATGTCATATTTCTCAAGTAGGGACTTAAGAAGACGATTGAAAAAATAGGATGCTCCATCGCTAATGATAACCCTAGGTGTCCCAAATCCTGAGAATATGTTTTATTTTAAGAACGCTAGGACGCTCTTACCTTCGTTGTTTTGAAGCGCAATTGTCTCTACCTACTTTAAAACATAGTCAACAACCACCAATATATACTTTATACCATTCAAGCTCACAAAGAGGCCCATAAAGTCAATACCCCAAACTTCAAACACCTCAAGCTCAAGATCATTAGTCATTGGAAGTTCATGTCTTCATAAAATATTCCCTTTCCTTTGATATTGGTCACAAGCCCTTGCATAGTCATGGACATCTTTGTAAATGGTAGACTAGTAATATCCATATTACAAGATCTTATATGTAGTCTACGCACTTCCATAATGACCACCAACTGGTGATGAGTGATATGCCTCTAATATGCTCATCATCTCAACCTAAGGAACACATCTCCAAATCACACCATCTACACAAACTCAAAACAAGTATAGCTCATCACAAAAAAAGTTTCTCACTTTACACATGAACTGCTTTTGCTATTGAAACAACATATCTTTCAAAACTAATCGCTTGTTACATAATTGGCAAAATTTGTAAACCATGGTATTATGTCTTGTTGTACTGCCAACACTTGCTCGTTTGAAAAAGTATCATCAATTTCTTTCCCATCCCCTAGTTTTAATATTTCCTCCTTCTCAAGACATGATAAATGTCACCCACTTAATTCTCAGTCCCCTTTCGATCCTTAACTTTAAAGTTGAATTCCTATAATAGAAGTACCCATCTAATCAACCTCAACTTATCATATTTATTAAATATAAGTTATCTAAGAGCTGCATGGTCAGTATGCACAATCAATTTTATTCCAAGTAAATAAAACCCAAATTTCTCGAATGCAAACACAACCGCAAGTAACTCTTGTTCAATCATAGTGTAATTCTTCTAGGCCAGATTAAGTGTTTTTCTAGCATAGTAGATGGGATGTAAAATCTTCTCTCGCATGTGGCATAGGACTGCACCTAGCGCCACACCAATAGCATCGTACATGACCTCAAACAACTAGGTCTAATTAGGAGACACAATAATGGGGGCTGAAATCAACTGCTCTTTCAAACACCCGAAAGCCTTTAGACATGCCTCATTAAACACAAATTTTACTTCCTTCTACAACAACTTGCTCAATGGATTTGTGATTTAAGAGAAGTTCTTGATAAATATTTGATAGAAACCCGCATGCCTAAAAAATCTATGAACGGCCTTTATAAAAATTAATGGAGGTAATTTTTCAATCACCTCAATCTTTTCTTTGTCGACCTATATCTCTTTGAAATATTATGCCTAAGCACTCCCTCTTCTTTGACCATAAAGTGGCACTTCTCCTAATTCAACACCAAGTTATATCCCTCATATCTCCATATAACATTGGTGAGATATACTGAATAATCATCAAATAGGTAACCACAACCAAGAATTCATCCGTGAAATCCATGATAGTGTCATCCACCATGTCCAAATAAACTGACATCATACAAATTTGCGGGACCATTTCATAGTCAAACAACATTATTTTAAATAAAACTTCCTATATGGAGAAGTGAATGTGGTCTTCCATTGGTCTTTAAAGGCAATAGAAATCTGATTTTACTATGAATAATTATCAAGAAAAAAATACTATACCCTACCAGCAAGATGGTCTAACATCTGGTCCGTGAAAGGCATAGGAAAGTGCTCTTTCTTTGCCCATAAATTTAGTTTTCCATAGTCTATGCAAACTCACCATCCAGTGACTATCCTCATAGGAATCAACTTATTCTTTTTATTTGGAACCACAATAATTTCACCCTTCTTTGGCATCCAGTGACTAGACTCAACATCATAGTTTCCTAGTGGAACATAAAGGCCACTCTTGTCTTTATAATCATCTCTACTCAGTATCACACTTTCCCAGTGGAACATAAAGGCCACTCTTGTCTTTATAATCATGTCTCTACTTATAACCGCTATCTTTGTCCCTACTTCTCTCTCTATACTCAGTCCTATTTTAGTTGTCTCTATAGTAGTTCCAACCTTGATTTCCTTATCTAGAGTTCCAATTTATCTTATTAGACCCTTGGCCCAATGGATCTAACACGCATTACCTCTTTTCCTAGATATTTAACCTCATTTTTGGAATTTGAATCATCATACCTAGATGCCTTACCTCATGCACCCACTGTATTGACCTTTTCTTCTCAAACTATCATAAATTGCTTAGTAAGCAACCCAATGTCAGTCCTTATTTATGCTATCTCTGGAGTCACTGTCTCATCTACACTCTTTATTCTGTTGATTCTCCAATTGCATAAGTATCGACTGGTCTGGCTGGCTTTTAAGTGTGCCACCCTCGGCTAGTTTTCCTAATCCAATCTAAGATCTCGGAAGCATGATCCCATTATACACTCATGAATGTCCCATAAGTGATATTGTCTACTACCACCATAGTATTAACATTCAAGGCTTTGTAGAAGATCTTTAACAAGTTTCTACTAGTTGTCCTGAGGTTTGGAATACTCTCTAACTTCTTCTTAAACTTCAGCCAAGTCTCATATAGTGCCTATAAATGCAACTGTCAGAAGTTATATATCTCATCTTTCAATCATAGTATTTTGAAGGGCGATAAAAATTGGTCTAAGAACTGCGTCCTTAACTTATTCCAAGTTGTAATAGATCTATGAGGCAATTTACCCAACCATAGAGTAGTTTCTCCCGTTAAAGAGAATGGGAATAGCCTCAATCAAATAGCCTCCTTCCTCACCCCAGGAAGATTATATAAAGTTCATATCCCTACAAAGTTCATAATATTCATGTTTGCTTCATCAGTAAAAGGCCAATATATACCCCTTTAAATTCAACAGTTGGATCATTGCACTTGTGATGTTGAACTTAGTACCTTGAGGCATTTTAATTAAAAAAAGTAGTCCCTTGAGGCAATTCTGGTGGAATGATTGCACCTATTTCAAGTGGCTCCACATAACCCAAGTCTTCTTATGGTTCTTTCCAAATAGGAAGATATTGTTGGAGAGTCTATTATCCCTAATTTCTTCTTAGTCTTTCCCTCTCATCAAGCACGGATAGGCGATCTTCATTATCTTGTCTAGCCTCTTTTCCCTTGCTTCCTTCCCGGCAGATACTTTCCTAGTATTTTTCTATGACATTAACCAAGAAATGACTTATTTCGAAGTTTCCTGACCATTATGCTATTATAGTGGCTGATTCAAAATTGCTGGGTCATCATGATTCCCCTCGAGCAGGGCTCCTTGATAATGAACTGCTTCATTAATCCTCCTTAAATTATGTATCAGAGTCCTTTTAAGATCTGTATCAAGTGAATATGGGGATTTCCTTAACTTTGAGTACTAGCATACACCAGTGTGTGACCTAGAAATAATTGAAAAGTAAAGTTAGGAACAACAACAAATAATCCTAACAAACATACTCAAATCAATTATGTAACCATATTCCCCAACAATGATGCCAAAATTTGATGTCGCCAAAATTACACCCCCCAAAAAGTATAAATCAATCGTTGATCAAATATAGAACCCAATAAGGTTGGGGTCGATCCTATAGGAAATAGGTCAAATTTCTATCGGACGTTTGTCCAAGTAATTGGAAAATAAGTAAAAGAAGGGGGTGTTGTGAAACAATATATCAATATTAACCAGTGTTAATTAGTTAGATTTGTAATCATTATGAGAAAGGCACTAGGATTGTGTTCCCAAATAACTTCATAACTTCGTAGGTTCTCCATATGTTAGTGATATCTTATGGTATATGGCACGCAAATGTATCATCTAACCAGTTATATTATGACCCTTGAATATGACTATCTTCAAGCACAAAGGTTCATCTGTCACAACCCGATTTATGAGTCATGATGGCACCTAGTAAATCCCGCCAGTAGGCAAGCTAATACCATAACCTGGAGCTAACACAATGGGTTAATTCAGTAGGGAACACCCAACATAGGCTAATTCAATGAACACTAGCTATAATTAAACATAGTATTCTAAAATAGATAAACAGTCAACACAAGAATACCAATCCCACGACCTGATTCAGATAGTACAAGAGCAGCTAAAATCAATAAGACAACCCAAAATACTTAGAATATAGTCATCACATCTGTCTTGATACAAAATACTGAATAACAATAAGATAGAAGGAAATGGGCGACTCAGAACTCCAAGAGCTCACCTTATCTTTAAAAGATCAACTCTGCATAAGCAACTGTCAACAACAACAACTAGTACTCAGATCTACACTAAAAGGTACAAAAGTGTAGTATGATACCAAAACTATGGGTACTCCGTAGGCATCATCGGCCGACTATGCTAAATCATGATATAATACAAGATAATCATAACTAAGTCAAGGTACAGAATCGAACCTGAATCATCTCCATCATAACTGTATATAGTGAGTAATTAAATTGAAATAACAAAATAACATTTGGAATCAACGCATTCAAATATTGCCGTACATAAGAATTAGAAAATTTGGAATCACAATGCATCATAAGACATCAATATAAGCAAGTACAAGTACAAAATTGGCTCCCATATGCCAACTAGTGTATCAAGTAACGAACTCATCAAAGCATCCCATATTACTGGAGAGTACACCCAAGAGAAGAATAAACCAATTAATCAATCGATTTTATCACCAACTTCATCGGTGTTTAACCATCATATCATAACTTACAATTAATCGGTCATTTACCAACATTCATAATTCACCAGCACATGACAGTATACCCACAACTTTAATATTATAATCATTTAAAAATCTCATACTAATCACCATTTATTATCTAGCCATCTCTTATTAACTAATCCATATACCTACTAGTCATCATACGACCCCTACTAATCCATATACCTACTAGTCATCATACGGACTTAAATCGGTAGATATGCACATAGGTACATAAATATAATCATCCTTCGGCCTTGTATGGTATCAATGAAATGTCATAATCATCCTTCAACCTTGTCGGATACCAACATATCATTACAACACCTTTCGGCCTTGTTGGGTATCAATATATCACCATTATATCCTTTGTCCTTGTTGGGTATCAATATATCATCATAATATCCTTTGACTTTGTCAGACATCAGTATATCATCACAATCTCCTCCGGTCATGTCGGGTATCAATATATATGCATAATCATAATCGGTGGCAACATGCATAACATAAATAATTATATGATGAAGTTTAATGATTTTAAGTATAATTAGTAACATAACTCTCCATAAATCAATAAGAATGATTTCTAATCATAATTCATGACATCATTGTTAACATCATCATAAGGAATATTTTCAAGCATACTTTCTTAGCATAATCAATATCATAAGCAATGCCATGAGCAATGACCCATTAGTACTGTACTCTATGACCTATCATTAACAAAATATAGTCTATCAATAACTTGAGAAATAGTTAATCCATGGTATAATCCATAGCTTACTCATAGCATAGTCAATAATATAATTTAAGGCTTAGACAATATCCTAGCCAAGGGATCATTCAATTGCATATTTGAAAGTCCAATCAATAGCCAAACAATATAATAATCAATAGCTCATCATAAATTAACTAATAAATCATACACGTGGCATAATCTTTTAGGCATTCCTTCCAATGCCATCCACCATAAAAAAAATACCAGGGTTCCTTAATATTGCCTCACAAGGATATTCTCTAAGCATAACAAGCGTACAAAAGGTTCAATATAACTAACATAAATCTTGACTTAAAGTGGGCCAAAGAGCCACTTCTAAATCCCCAAAATTCTACTAATTAGCTTTCTAACTCTATCTAGGCTAAGGTATCTAAGTCTATTAGATGTATAGCAATCCATGATTAGTCTTAAGGTAAAGGTTTTTCTCAAACACAATCGCTAAGACAATATCATAACTAAGGCAACCTTTCTTTAGTGTAAGAAACTAAGGCTAATCTTGACCTAAACATGAGTGACAAGGTCACTACCATCTAACTAGAGTAATTTTATGCATTCTCATACTAAATATAAGGCACTAAGTCTAACCTATTAAGGTTCAAGGTAACAAGCTAAGCATATTACTTTATGGGTCCAAATGACCTAAAAGATTCATCTAACCACAAGTCTTGTATATCATTAATTCAACACCTAAAACCCATCCTAATCTAATAAGATATCACAATTATACTATGACATGGTTCAATCTAACAAGGGATAAGCCTAACCTACCTCGACACCAGAGAAAGCTCACGAACCTCTAAACCTTTAATTTTTCCTTTCGAGAAGACTCATCAAGATTCCAAGCTATCACAAACACATTTTACTCATCAATTTAAGAATATATTGCCCTAAAGTATTTTTGGCTTTAGTCAAATAATCAAGAAATTTAAGCATAAATTTGAAGGATTCTTACCTTAAATCCAAAGATATTCACAAAATATATGTTAATCAAGCTCCCAAGTCACCCGCAAGACTCAATCTGAAGTTAGCATACGTTTTAGGGGTTTTGGCTCTCAAGAATGAGTGAGAAATGGCCAAAATCGTGGTCTAAGGGGTCAATTTCTACCCATGCCAGGTACTCAGATGCTGGAATCGCACAACTAAGTGTGCAATCGCACTACCTGACTGCATCAAAAGATATGGAGATTGCCATACCCTTTGGTGTGATCGCACTACTTGTTTTCACCACAGCTGATAACTAAAAGTTAGAAATTTTCCATGTTTCTGGTAATGCCTCGGGATTCATTTGAAATCCGATAAATGCAAATAAAATATGTAGCCACAATAAATTTGACATTTTTAATACAATTGCAAAGTCAGCTTTTCCATCCGAGGTTGTTTCAACCAAATATGGGTCCCACACCTATATTTCTAATTTTTCAACTTTCTAACCAATAGGTTAAAATGAACTCTGGTGCATCGGGACCCTAACTAAAGGTCTACCTAGCCTAAAATTGATATTTTAAAGCATTTGAAATTTGCATCCCAGATTGTTTTACTGAATTTTTTGCCCAGTGGTCATTTGGAACTAAAGAAGAAGTCAAAATAAGTAATTGGCTCTAAAAACCGAACGAACTGTCTAACAATTGAACTGTTTGTCCCAGTAAGTCATAAATGACTTGGGAAAGCTATGAAAAAGCTCTAACATAAAAAATAAGTGGTAATATGGAGAATGTCCTAAAGGATCATTACAATATCCACTACTAAAGAAACTTTTATCCTTGAAAGTCAAAGATTAGGAAATACCTGAAGTCTCAAACATATAAGGATACTGATACCGTATCTCACTCTCGATCACCTAAGAGGAATCCTTTACTAGGTGATGTCACTGTTGAAACCTTGAGGGTTGCACCACATAGTAAGGGACCAGGTACCTAAAAATTAGTCAAAGGCAATAAAGAAGTAAATCAACCAGGAACACAACACAGTGCAGGAAATATAAATAACACACGATTTAACATGGGAACCTTCTTACTCAAGGGAGGAAAAAACACAACTTTCCCTCATAAGCACCTCAAAAGTTCACTATAATCAACCTCTTGATTACAAACTCAAACTTGAACCTAACAGTAGGATCCTCCTACTTGTAGTAACTCTACTACAATCTTAACTTGACAACTCTACCAAGACTCCTCAAAACTGGTTAACTCTAACCGGTTTCAAGCTTAGGCAACTCTACCTAAGACACTCTCAAAACCATAAAAAAAAAAGATTATTACTCTTATAGAATGAGTAATTTATTTACAGACTCAAACTGGAATCAAGAACATTTGCTATTTCAACCCAAATAATAAATTAGAACTTGAGCAATGATGAATATTGAGTTTTTGCCATTTACTCTCTTCAGCTTTTTAAATTTGTAAAAACTAATTTGTAGAGAAACATCCTTTTCCTTTTATAGATGAGTGATGATTAGGGTTGAAATTCCATTGGACCAGGTGTGCTAAATAGTACAAGCAACACCTGGGCAATTTGTTACACAAGAGGACAAAACCGTGTAGACACATACTAGCTGTACTGTAGCCTTGAACATCCAGGGACCTGGTCCCTTGAAGTTAGTTACTCATCATTATAAAAAGATACAACATTCCCCCTTTTTTACGATGACAAACTAACCATAGAGTTTTGAGCATCAATGCTCATGCTTATTCATCATATTTAATCAGTGTGATTACTACTACTGAAGATAAATGTTCATCCTATCATGCAACACCATGCTTCTATCATTATGCAACTTAGGGACCTGGTCCCTTATTGTTATTTGTATAAAAAACTCCCTTGTTGTCATTTGTATAAAAAAACACAACTCATTTACTTCCCTCTATCATTATGCCTCATCATACTACCCCCTATCAATATGCCATACTCATCTGGTACCTTAACACAATTGGTCCTTACATCATAAAGTTAGTATTTCCCCTTTTTGAATCATTAAAAAGTAAAAATAGTAAACTAAGAGTAAAGATAAGCATAGGTTAGTTAACTCATGGACATTGGGGCTACACTATCATGAAAAACAGCTTTAAAATGAAGTAACAAATGTAACACACAAAACAAGATTCATTCATTTATAAAATTTAGTACCAGTACAATAATCTAAAATCATCAACATAAAAAAAACTTTCTTTAAAAGCCAACATGAGAATCGGGATAAGAAATTGACACAGGGTTGATGAGGGAATAGAGATAATAGGATTCAGGTAGAGGAAGGATTGGGGGAAAGGGGCTTAAGCAACATCTCCACTCTTGCGTTTTTAGCACTGTAGGCATCCAATAACTATTTGGTGAGGACCTTCACTTCAACACTCAATACTTGAACTTCACCAGTCAGTTCTACCACTTTGGCCTAGAGATTTGCATTTTCTACTGCAAGTTCTTCAATGGCATCTGATCCCTCAAAAGATAACCTTTGATTCTGTAGATTCAGGTGAACTATTTTAGCATTCTTTGCAGCTAACTTAATTTGTAATTCCTCCATTTCCCTGCCCAACTTTTCTTGAGCATCCAACAATATAAATACTTGAGATACTATTCCAGCCTTGCCTTCAACACATTTATTTTCCACTAGAGTTGTCACACTGAACATCTGCTTGAATATTCCTAGTATTCCCTTAGTTCCAACCACACCAAAATACTCAAATACTTTATTCAAGAAATAACCATATGGTATCCCATGTATTCCTTTTTTACCCTTGAACCACCTTGTGCATATACTCTATCATTAAAGCAGGCAGACTTAATAGTTCAAATTTGTTCAAGAATTCAATCAAAAATAGGTCAACAACTGATGCTATGTTTTTTTCTCAGATCTAGGTAATAGAACCTTATTAATGAACTCAAATACCAGCTAAAACTCACTAATTAAAAACTTTTTTTCATTGTAGCAGTTGAGGTCCACCCCCCCCCCCACATGTGAGACATTACTCATAAACTCAATTGTAGGTTGTTTCTTTATAACAATTTTCACACCTACAATAGGTTCATCCAAGATCCTGCCTAATGTCTCTTCGTCCAGTTTGATAGGCTTTCCTTGCACTTGGGCATTCAAACTCATCCCATCCTTCGATAAATACATGGTGTAATAAAATTCTCTAACTTTACTTTCAAACACTATGAGAGTTGATTTCCCAAATAAGTACAGCCAACCTTGGTGTCTGACATACTCAACCCACTTTATCATTCCAGGCTACTCATATATCCTGGGATCAAATATTCTTCCTGACAGAATTTTATTTGTCATTAGCTTTTTAATTCTTTATTATCTAGCCACATCCTTTATCTCTTTCTCCTTTATGCTTCTTTTAGGACTACTGCATAATTTTTTTAACCACAACTGTTCTTTTATTGGGACCAGGTCCCTCAGAGTCTTTCCTTTTCTTGATAGCTATGTGTTTCTACCTTATTCCAGCAGGGCTACCAGACTTTGACTTAGAAGACTTGGTCCTCTCAGTAACATAAATTTTCTTTCTTCTTTCCTGGTAGCAATAACAACTCCTAAATTTATGTCCTCTCCTCCTTCAACCTCTATAACTTTAATATCTTCTTTCTCCTCTATTACAATAGTTTTCTTGATCCTTTTTCTTTTTTTTTATGGTTAAAGTCTTGTTAGCCTTCATGGCATCTTCCAATATTTTATTTTCAGATCCTTTTATAGAATAGGATCTAGTCACTTTCACCTTGGAGTCCACCACTTTCTTCTTACCTATACCCCCCCTTAGTTTTTTCAAAAATCATCTTAGAGTAAATTCATCCTCATCCTCCTCATTTTGAGGTAACAACGTATCTTTTCCCTTATTTACTTCATTGTTATCATCTACTCCCTGTTCTTCTCCGTTAACTGAGTTTTATTTGGTATCATATGTAAGCAAGAGTATATTTTCAGCCACCTAGTTCTTGTTGTAGGAAAGATCAACCCTTTTTACCAAAATTTCTTCACCAAATAATTGAGCAAAATAGGGTTTGAACCTGAGAGTGTAGGAGAGACTGGTTCTTGCAAGTTCTTAGAAGTTTTAATTTTTTTGAGTTTTTCAGACAACTAAAGGGTCTGAGAATCTTCAGGTGCTTTTGAACTTTCTGAGGAAGGAGGAATTTTGGGTTGAAAGACTTCCTATTTAGTTAGTGAACCAAAGACTTGATTTTGATCCTCTACTATGATAAGTTGAACACAAATTTCTAAGGTTGAGGAAGATTCAGTAAGAACTAACTCGTTTAAGGGTTTTGGATTTTTTGTGGATTAATTAGTGGTTAAAGTTGGCTCAAGTTCTTGTTGGAGATTCAAGATGATGTTATCTATGTCTTTTGTCATTGAAGGATTATAGTATTGGGAATGTTCAGCTTCATTTTGTAGGATTTTGTCTATTTCAGGACTGTTAGCAGGGTTTGAGGAAGTAGGATTATCAACCATTGATTTTAAGAGTAAGATAGATGAAATGGAACTCATTTGGCTTAGAGAGGATTGTTAATTAAGGAAGATAAGTTGAAATTATTGAAGAAGAATGCGAGAAGGTCTAATTTACCAGTTTAGAGATATGACAGTTATCATATAAGAGGGGTTCCTTTTGACTAAAATGTCTGAACTTAATAAGAGTGACTCTTTATTTTGTAAAGAAACTGACTATTTTTTCAGAGAAAGAAAGACACATGTATCCTTTCATATAGCATTTTATGATTATTAGAGCATATTGTATAGGTACTAACCTGAGATGGGTACAGGTCCGTCTCCTTTGAGTGAATCTTCAAATTTGCGTTTTTCACATTTGTCCACTGCCTAAGTTGTTCCCATGGGTGTATACCTACAAGGGTATAGTACTGAGTTAGAATCACATGCACCTATTCTACCAAGGATATCTTTCTTATTGTCATAGCCAGATTTGAGGAGAGACACTGATTCACATGTTAGGTCAGGTTAGATTGATTATCCTCTACATGCTCCTTTTTTTATTTCACAAAATTCTCAAAGTAGGTTTGGGGACCAGGTCACACACTTAACTTTATTCAAGCTACTGAAGCTTCTCCTTCTGAGATGAGTTTCCTAGGGACCAGGTCCCTGAGAGTTTTGACATGACCCCTTCTTGTTGATTCTCTACTTGAGATGGGATCAATGACTATTATTCTGTATCATCACCATTCTCATCTACATCTTTTATCCTTTTTTTGCATCAACTTTAGCATCACAAATACTTTCATTCCATAGAATTCTTTTTATCCTGATAATTACAATTATATTTAGCTGGGACCAGGTCCTTTGAAATCACCTATTTCAAAATGAGACACTTCCACTTTAAAGTGTCTTGAGAGAGAGAGAACATAGTCATACCTCTTATTATTAGTCTTAAACATACCCTATTAATGAGTTTTTTCTGACTGTAATCCCCTTTCTTATACCCAGTACCATAATCACTTGTTGGATTTTGGAAACCACTTGAGCTGAGTTCCCATTAGGAAGACAATGGTATGATCAAAACCTTCTCGGCCCATCTAGGTAGAGATAGCTTCATCTTTAAAATTTCTAAAGGTTTGAAACCCTTAGTATCTGATTTCACTTTCTTAACATATCTAGAACCATTCATTTTATCTCTAATCTCTCTTTGACCACTCTCCTTAGTGTGCCCATCTTTTCCATAGTGAGTGCATAAAAGTTTGCTCCCTTTGTTTCTAAGATTATTGATAGTCTTACCTTGAGACCAGCAGGTTGGAATTCTCCTTGATAGCCTAGGCCTCTGCCATTATTAACACCTGACTAGTTAATTTAGAATTGATTTGTGAGGAAGAAGGCCATTTAAGAGATTTGTTGTGCTCTTCTCTCCAAATAGACCAGGTTCCTTTCTAACTTTTCATTTTTGTGAAGTAAAAACATAAGGTGTTTTTGAGAATCCCTAATTATTTGCCTTCTTTAGTTGGCTCATACAACTCTGATTTTTAGATTTTAATTTGGTGACCATTTCTTTAGTTTCAGATATCTAAAGAGTTAAGGCAATTAACTCAAGATCTTAATTTTCTACTTTCTCCTCTAAGGCATTCTTCTCGGTAGTTAGTTCACATACAAAGTCTATCAACATACTTTCAAGTTTTTTATCTTCCTAGCAGTATAGTTATCTAGGTTTTTCTTAATATCGAAAAGAGTTACCTCTATTTATTATTCATCTTCTGTGTTTGCCATGAATGCATACAAGGAATCATAGAAAACTGGATTGTATTCCATTGCTAGCATAGAGACATCTCCATACTTCTCATCTTCCTCAAATTCTTGAGAAGAATATCCCCATGCTGCTAGAGCTTTCTTTACTGCACACTCAATTGCATTTTCCTTCTTGATTTTATAGGGACCTGATCCCCATTCTTTCTTTTGTCACCTCCAGCCTTGAGGTGCTTTTGATAATCTAATTTGTACATTGGACAGTCCTTAATAAAGTGTTCAAGACTTCCATATTTGTGACACACATCAACAATGTTTCCTCTTTTGCTTCTACTTTCTCTTCTTTGGGATTGACCACTCTTTCTTATGGCTTTGACAATCCTTTTTGACAAATAAGAAACATCAGTGTCCTCTTCTACTAAATCATGTTTTGAAGCCCTCAATGCCATGGATTTTTCCCTTTTTACTTTATTTTTCTCCAGCCCTTGTTACTTCTTGAGCTTATGAATTTTAAGATGTCCAATCAGTTCATCCATAGTGAGGGTCTTCAGGTTTCTTGCCTCAGTATAGAATCCACTTTTCTTTCCCAGGACTTAGGAAGAACACCAAGAATCTTTCTCACTTGCTTATACAATGGAATCACTTCTCTGAAGCAGTGAAGCTTATTTATGATAGAAGTGAATCTTGTATGCATTTCTTGGATTGTTTCTTCTTTCATGGTGAAGGTTTCATACTAAGCAGTCAATATGTCTACCTTTGAATCCTTCATGTCAGTGGTACCTTCATGAGCAGTCCTCAAGAAATCCCTGATCTCCTTGGCATTTTCATAGGCCGAGATCCTTTTATATTCATTAGGTCCAATACCACACACTAGCAGTTTCTTTGCCTTGTAGTTCTTTTCAACTTTCTTTTTGTCTTCATCATTGAACTCTCTTCTTCTTTTGACTACCATTCTTGTTATTTCTCCTTCTTTGACTTTTTTAACCGGAACATAACGACTATTAGGAATTGTGTCCTTAAGTTCAATGTCCTTATCCATAATAAAGTCAAGCATCATGGTTTTCCACCATCCATAATACTGCTCATTAAATCTAGGTGGCCTAGTTGTAGATTGCCCTTCTTCCAGGTTAGGTGGGGCAACCATGCTAGGTAGAACACTCTAGGTGTAAAACTTTTAGAGGAACCCGACTTTAATACCAATTGTTGAAACTTTGAGGGTTGCACCACATAGTGAGGAACCAGGCCCCTCAAAATCAGTCACATGCAATAAACCAGTAAACCTACCAGGAACACAACATAGTGTAGGAAATGTAAATAACACATGATTTAACATGGAAAACTCCTTGCTCAATGGAGGAAAAACCACATCTTTCCCTCATAAGCACCTCAAAAGTTCACTTTAATCCATCTCTTGATTACAGACTCGAGCATGAACTAAACTCTAGGATCCTCTAGCTTATAGTAACTCTACTACAATATCAACTTGAGAACTCTGCCAAGGATCCTCAACACCAATTAAATCTAACCAGTTTCAAGCTTAGGAAAGTCTACTTAAGGCACTCTCAAAACAAAAAGAAAAGATCATTACTCTTATAGAATGAATAATTCATTTACAGGCTCAAACTGGACTCAAGAACATTTTCCATTTCAGCACAAACAATAAATAAAAACTTAAGCAATGTTGAATATTAAGTTTTTAGCTTTTACTCTCTTCAGCTTTTTGGATTCGCAAAAACTAATTTATAAAGAATCATCCTTTTTCTTATATAGATGAGTGATGATTAGGGTTGAAATGCTATTGGACCAGGTGTCCTAAATAATACAAACAACACTGGTGACATTAAGGCTACACTTCCTCTCAGAAGATGATATGGTCGCTGCCAAATATAGTAACCCAACAAAGGTTGGGGCCAAATCCCAAGGAAATATGTAGAATCATGGCTCTCAGCCATTGTAACCAATAGGCAGAACTAGAAAAGTAAATAGGGGGTTTTGAGTAGAAATATCAAACAAGTGGCGAGTATTAATTTTGGTTGTAATTAGTTGTAGGTGAACACTAGGATTCTGTTCCCCCTAGCTTCTCAAATCCATAGGCTTATCGTGCTTTGTTGAACCAACCCAATAGTTTGCATGCAAAATTCGTAAGTTATATACCTTTTACAGTTTTTTGGATGACTAAAAAGATCTTACCATTTACCTTTTGAGTCTCAAGATGTCGCCTACTAACCCTTATGTTGATCCCAGTTAACTATTACCTTTTGAGTCTTTAGTTATTAGATGAAATCTATCCATGTTACGTAGATAAAACCTAGTAGTGTGGATCGACAATTAAACTCCAAATTACTATTGTCATTATATTTTCCTAGTCATTATGCCTCTTTTGGAGAAAGCAGCAATAATCTAGGTTGGATCCTATTGTAAGCACCCATTAAAAAAATAATTAAGTTAAGATAATGCAATGCATGCATGGGTATCGGTTTAGAACAACAATAGAACTTCCCCTATTTTATCAATCTGCTAGGGTTTTTAGAACCCTAGCTAAGGATTTTTAGCCTCTCATGCTTGTGAAGTAATCAACAACATTCATAACTAAAAGCATAAGATGAAATAACAATAAGAAGAAGTAGAAAACCCAAAACCATAACTGAATTAATTAACCAAAGTCAATACAAGAGATTTTTGAGACCAAAATCGAATCTCAGAATTGAAATATGTTTGTAAATATCAAGAGTACATAAATTCTACTAAAAAACACATAAGGGGTATTTATAGTACATGATAAAACCCTAAAACCAAAGTCTGAACAAAATTGTAGAAAAAAGGGTTGGTGGCTACTTGTGGTCCCTACAAGTGCTCTGTCAGTGGGTGCATGTGGTACATGCGGATTGCAAGGTAGGCGCATGTAGTACTACAAGTACAAATCCTGCAGGTGAACTCTCGAGATTTTGGACTTATGAGACATGCTTTTCTCATATGCGTTCCATATGTGCTACATGCACTCCGCATTTTGACTTGGCATATGACGTAAGTTATTTTTTCAGCTCATCTTTAATTTCCGCATATGCTTTGATTACGATCAATCTGGGAAGTGTTCCAAACATCCATAATTTCTCCCATAAGATCCAATAACACTTTTTTTTATCTTTTCACGAACTTAGCATCCAAAACATGATTTCCTACCAAACATACCCAAAATGCATTATATCCAATAAAACAACCTCAAAAAATTGCATATTTTTCTCATTTTAAGCGTCAAAAGTGCTATGTTTCTATATCACATCAACACCCTCAACTTAGAATGTTTGTATGTCCTCAGACAAAATAACTCAATAAAATAAAACAAAACTAAACACGACACTTAACTTAGAGAATCTAAGCTATTCAAGGAAGTCAGTCAACACTTTAAGCTCAAAACACAATACCCCCTCCAATCTCACTTTTCAAAACCGTGGAAAAAATGAAGCAGAACAATGTGTCACAATAGGATCAAGGTATGGAATTACATTAGCAACAGACAACCACACATATGTACAAGTTACATTACCCAAAACAAGCAAATAGCAAGTAATATGACTCATATGACCTCACAATAAAGATGTCCCACTCACTTATATGAAATAATATGTCAATGCAGGGACAGTCAAGAGACACTCACACTCAGAAGATAAGTTCCTTTCAACGTGCATCAAATACCATAGGCTTGCCATTATTTTTTTTTACCTTAGCATTCAGACATTCAAGTTAGGATCACTATAGGACTTCTCTTGGCTTGTAATGTAGGCTTGGGGGATGGTATGGTACATATGGACATATCAAGTGACTAAGACTCCTTGTCACTACACTAACCTTGGGGTCTAACTTACTAGCTATTTTTCTTTTTTATTCTACCCTTATTTCTCCCTTTTTATTCTTTATTGCACATTCAGCTTGGGTATGGTCTTTTATTCTTTCTTTTTCACTTTTATCTCTTCACAAATTTTCTTTTCTTTATTTTTCTTTTATTTTGCTCCCACACCAAGCCTTACTTTCTTTTTCTTTTATTTTACCCTTCTATATACCCACTTTACACCACACACCCCTATGATAGCCACCCTCAACTTAAGCATTTTTTCTGAGTTGAGGTGCCTAATTCCAAGGAGGACCAGGGCCAAAATAGGTTCATTATATCACAAATGGAAAGGTGAATAGTTAAAAACAAAGAAATAGGCTACAAGGCTTAAAACAAGGATCAAGGGATACTATTTTACACATAGAAGGTCATTTAGGCTAAAAGTAGACTAAAATAAAAAAAAACGGCCATTGATCCTTTCCTAACCGATTATCCTTCAACCTACGAAAGACTAACTATGCAAGTTCTGAATTCAACATACAAAGGAAACTAAGTAGCATCCCACACACACATAACACATAGTCAATAGTATAAGCTACTACTTATTCGGTTCATTCTATTGTTAGCAAGTGATTATCATATCCCTAATCCTAATGCCATAACAAGATCCACACTACTTATATATGTAAACATTCACACAGTTCTAAAACACAATTTTTTTGAAGGTGTATCCAAAATCAATCAAAATATGACTACTATCCTAAATACTTAAAAATCTGCTAATTACATAAAAACATAACACAATACAAAACAAAACACAATATGACAAAAATTATTATAGACATGATGGTTCTACAACCATACTGCGGCTGATAGAAAAAGAAGCACGACAACAAAAACCCGTGTCAGCTATGGTATAACCTATCCCTAACTAAAAGACTGTGTACTATCCTCAATGCATGAGAATAATACAAAACAAAGGTAAGCGTCCATGTCATGAACATCCCTAGATGAGGGCATTTCAGCTGGCAGAGGTGGTGGTGGTTCACTACTAGACAATGCACCCACTAGTATCGCATCATGCGTCAACCTCTAAATCTATTGAATTATGTCTATCGTTTTTAATGGCCTGGTTATATGGCATATCAAGATCCTGTAAGTCTCCAATATGACCTCTCTTGGCCCCAACTACTGGGACCTCCTCCTCATCATCCACGAAGAAATCAAATGCATGTCGATATAATATCTGGACCACTTAGGGTATAGCTAAGGGAGTGGCTACTACATGACTCTATGTTAGAGATTGTACCTCTTCTCGTAATATATCCAAATCCTCCATTATTTAGGCTAGATCTGGCATCTCTATCTCAATGAATCGGGTTGTAACCTGTCTCTCAAAATTATCAAGGAATTCCTGGAAGTTAGTACATATCTCAAATAGTGCAGCTCTTTGTACGGCTTCCCATCTGGCATCTTCCCGCTTGAATCTAGTCTGAACCCCTAATCTTATTTGCCCGTATAGGGTAGTCATCTCGATCTCAATACCTCTCAATAGAGCATTAGTAGCCCGCTGTCTGTCCACTAAGCTCTGCAAAAACTCTCGAGATATAGTAATCATACCTGTAGTAGGAGCTGTAGTAAATGGGTGAGTAGGCTCTGAAGATACATCAACTGGCTCTGAAGTCGAAGACGAGGCTAATGAAGAAGTGGCTGGTGTCACCTTGCCTTGAGTACTCATATCTAGGGCCTCTATATTCTCCCCTATATCCATATCAACACTAACTCCCACATCACCTCAATGTGCATCACCATGCTCTATGGAAACTTATGGGCCCTCTTTCTAGGCCCAAGGTACTGCGATAAGCTCTTTAGCTCTCATGGGAAGTCCTGCATATGCTAGATCCTTCATACTCTTTATCTGTATAGTAGCCATTTCAAGTAACCTCTCTTCTACTCCTGTATCTTAGGTACACTAGCCTTATTACATAGTCTCTGAATTATGCAAGGGAATGGCATATTAGTCATTTCCTTAAGATCTCTATCATGGATCTCATACCGGAGGATGGTTGCAAAATCAATAGCATATCAGACCATCATACTAGCGACTAGGCCTGATCCCTTCCAAGCTAACATATTATCTTAAGATATGGGGAATAGTCAGTATTGGATGAGCAACCACCAAAACTTGGCCTCAAAAGTCAATGAACCCTTCTTGATCACACTATGACCCTCGATCCATGGGGTGCATCACCCAAAGGTGAAATAAATCTGGCTATCCACCTAGCCATCCCAACCCTCTCTCGTCTATGCTTAGCCTCTCGCATGATATATCAATTTCTTATGACTCTTAGTCTATAGTTACACTTAGCTGTAGATGCGTGAGTGATATAATCTGGATCGAAAATGACTCGATAAATAGTCTCTACTAAAAGATAAAATATGACCCCTCTCATAAGTGTATGATTAAGCTATAGCTTCTTTATGAATTTTACTATGCCTGGAGCTCTGCACATAGGAAGAACTACTATAGCTCAGTATGATGCATAAAACTCATGCACCATAGTTGGGCCATAAAATTGAGTGGTCTAGTCATCCACTCTAACTAATATTGATCAAAGGAAGCATGCAACTGTGGTACCATCCCCAGACCTGATAGATTAATCCTGCGCTTCTTATAAATGTCTCATAGGCCTTCCATTATCTGAGATATGGCTGTCTATATCATAAACTACCCACATATTCTCTACACACCACCTCGGAGGTATCTCTGTGGCATGTGTGGGTGTAGGAATCTGCCCCTACTGTACTGGTGCAGCGTAGGTAGCCTGCTCTTTACCCTCCTCTGACTGCTGTACATATGTTTCAGTGCCCTCCTCAGATTGGGGTACCACCGATGACTCCTTCTACTCTGTATCTTCAGATGAATCCTGAGGGGTCCTGAGATGCAACTTGTGAAGTAGTCTCAGAATCTGCCTCTTCCTTCTCATCATCATAATCTGGTGAAAGAGTGTGTGGGGATGACATCTAAGCCAACTTCATCCTTGGATGGGCTACAATAACCTAAGCATCCTGGAACGTCAGTCCACTAGTAACTCTATGTGTCACCCTGCCTACCACCTTTCTACTCTGTTGAATTAGGTACTCCTCCACTAAACAACTAGGCTTAGAGGACTCATCCCATCTCCTATATGTCTCGCCCTTCTTCTTCTTAGAAGCTTTAGGTTCCATATGTACCTAAAAATCGGTTGTTAGTTTCCAACAAAAATGAGGGATAGTAAAAGTAGAAGAACAACTCAAAATTCAAAAAGTTCAAATTTTTCCTCAATTTTCACACCCCTATAACTTATTTGAAATCCCAACAAGGCCAATGTGCACAAACCTACCAAGAATCATGATTTTCAATGAAAATTAAACATTCTCAACTTGTGGTATTACTCTACTCATTCAAGTTCAACTTTTGATTAAGGCCTAAATTTAGAATTTAATTCAAAATAAGGCCATACATTGATATAATAGGATACTTCAAGGATCCTACATACAAGCATGATAGATTCTATGTATTTTGCATAGGAATAAACATATCAACTTGTTTAAACAATAAATAAATCAATACATAACCATTAGGAGCCGATAAAGTTACCTCTTTTATGAAAATCCAGAAGTGAACAATGAAGAAATTAAGCCAAATCAAAGTTGGAACCTATTTTTAGTATGTTGGGACAAGTTGGTATCTCATAAAAGTTTCAATATAGCCTTTACTCAAATGTGGGGTTAGTTTATATTCTAAGAGGAAAGTTTGAATTTAGAGAGAAAAGTGATATTTTGAGGATTTAAATGAGTTGGAATGAGGCTAAGGATGTTTAAATATTGGTAGGGGCTATTTTAGGTATTATATAAGTATTGGTGGGCCCAAAATTTTAATTAAAATTTGGGCCCACTCATGACCTAGCTGCGGCCGCTACATGCGCCTGCCACATACGGCCAGTCATGGGGCGTATGTGCTACATGCGAGCAGCATATGCAGGGCCAAATTTTTTGGCCCACTTCCTGCTATCCAGACTTGGTATTTTTAGATTTACCCAGCTACACATGGTCTCAAAACTTAAGTTTATGGTCCTAAAAGTATAAATATATACCAAAATCCACAACTTTTTATTTTCGTCCTAAAAAATTCATCTTTTCAATTATTTCTCAACTTACCTGGCCCGTGTGGGACTTATGACCATGATGGGTTGATCATACAGTCCCCTGACTTGAAAATCGATCAATGTAACAATTTTACCATATTCCAAGAAAGTACAAAAACTAAAAACCTACAAAACAAAAACAACAAAAAGTGAACACTAAAATAGTGGGTTGCCTCCCACTCAATACTTGATTTGACGTTGCAGCACGACATGGATGTGTTGGTTACTCAGAGTTCACCAACAAGTCTATAGGTTGCCTCCCATGTAGCACTTGATTTAATGATGCGGCATGACATAGGTATCTTGATTGCTTAGAATTTATCAAGATACCCATAGGAGCATCCTCCAGGGTTATCAATACAATCGATTACTGACACCACCCTAATGTCGATTGGCTACTTCATTGATTTTCAAATTTTTAAGGTGGCTTCCTCACCGTTACTCTAAATTTTAGATCTCCTTTATCCATGTCAACCATTGGTCCACCTGTGTCAATAAATGGTCTTCCCAATATGATAGGCATCTAGGTGTCTACCTCACAATCCAGAATGAAAAAGTCAGCCGGGAAGATGAAATTATCCACTCTCAAAATCACATCAAAAGAAATTCCCATAGGTTTCTTCACTGTGCGACCAACCATTAATAGTCGCATTAAAGTCGGTTCCAGAGGGTTTAAATCTAACTTCTTGAATACAGCCAACGATATCAAATTTATGTTGGATCCTAAGTCATATAAGGCTCTGGTAAATCAAGATGACCCCAAGTATATGGTATAGTGAATGCTCCTGGATCACACTTTTTATGAGCCAAAGACCTCGTAATAATTGCATTACAGTGGTACAATCCATCAATATCCTTAATTGTCGCACCTTTCTTCTTTGTAACCAATTGCTTCATAGACCTGGCATATCCAGGCATCTGCTCCAATGCATCAAGAAGAGGAATATTGAAGCTTAACTCTTTCAGTATCTCAATGAATTGCTTGAATTTTCCTTCCTCCCTTTTCTACTTTAGTCACTGAGGAAAAGGTGGGGCGGTCTCAAAATTTGTCTTATTTCCTACTTAAAAACTAAACTAGTCTCAGAATTTTGTCTTATTTCCTGCTCAACAACTAGACCCTACCTCTTTCCTTAACAACTGTATCATTACTACCTATTGACTTTTCTGATTCCACAATAGGTGTATCATCAACAACAATTTTGCAATAGGTAGTGGGGGATCCATAGTAGCCATAACACTCCTCATGTTAATAGCAAGAACATTACTGTTGTTTTTCAAATTTTTCACAGTGTTGCTTGAAAGGGTGCTTGGCTGCCTCTTGTTCAGAGTTGTTGTCATCTACCTGAATTGGTGCTCCAAATGCTTGATAGCAGTTGTATGGATCTCGACCTTCTAGGTTAACCCTGGAATGTCAGTTTTAATCTCCTTAAGGTTGATCTCCTGATTCTCTTGACCCTTTACCATCTTAGTCAGTATCTCTTCCATTCTTAATTCTATATCTCTTCATCCAAGTGGAATGCACCAATCTATCTTCTCTCTGTAGTCATCCTTTTTCCTCCAGACACCATTCTACTCTCTACTATAGTCTCTATATATGTCATAGTAGTATAGACCTTGGTCCCCTTGCCCTTGGTCTGAAAAACCTACCAACTAACAATCCAAATAATTTTCTTCCTCCTCTAATTCTAACTTATAAGCCTTGAAAGTTGAACCTTGTGCTACTACTACATTCACTTTCTCGAAAGTCGCTGCTGCAAACTGTTTTGCTAGTAACCCTAGATTAGTTCTTAGTAGCATAATTTATTGTGCTACTAAATCATCAGCTTCTTTCTGGTCGCAGGCGACACCAATAGCATAAGTGCCAGATCCTCTCTCTGCCTCCCGAGTTTTCCACCCTCGATTAGTGAGCGAGATCTAATCTAGCATCTTTAAATCTGCCTTCCAAGGTAGTCTTATAAAAGCTCCTCTAGATATGGTATCTGTCATGGCTCTGGAGATAATTGTCAAGTCTCGATAAAATATCTCCAATAAGCTCGTCTGTGACATCCGATGGTTGGGCACTATACTCAGATTCTTCTTGAACCTGAACTATGCATCGTACATAGATTCTGACTACAGCTACTTGATATTATAGATCTCATTCTTAAGATGGCATACCCTAGATGAAAGAAAGAACTGGTTTAAGAATTGCCTATGAAACTCGTTCCATGTAGTGATGAGCCTCTTGGCAGTTCCCCTAACCATAAATATGCTTCTCCTATAAGTAAGAAGTGGAATAACCTTAGTCTAAGTGCTTCCTGATTCACCCCTAGAATGGTATACAAACTGAAAATCCTTATAAAATTTGCAAGGTTTATATTTACATCATCTGCAGGAAAGCCTGCAAATACTACCTTCAGATTTAAGAGATGGATCATTGCATTTGTGATGTCAAAATTGATGCCTGGGCGTAAAACAGGAGGAATAAAGGCCCCAGTCTATGCTGGCTCAACATATCCTAGATCTTCTTCATTATTTATAAATGGCTGCATATACTGATATCCTAGGATCACTTGAAAACAGGCACCTCTAGATCTATTCAGATTTCCATTGAGTGTTGCTCGGCGGTCTGTTTCTTGTCTCTGCTCATCTAGATCTGCCTCCCTAGCTACCCACTGAGCTTCTTCTATTGTTCTTTTATCAGTTTCATCTTGAGCTAAAACCTCACCAGTCTATTGATCAACAATATCCTAAACTCCTTTGGGAGAAAGGGAGTTACAACATCATGAACCTCTTCAGGATTATCATCTCTTTTCTGTTCCACCATCCTACTGGGTGTTTATAGGATACTCTCTGGAGTTGGATTCACTGGGAGTAACGGATTGCCTCAACTTCATGTATTGGGCATGCATCAGCATATACCCAACTAAGAAAAAAAAATAAAAAGAAACATTAAAACTACTACAACTTTAAATTATAAATCAACACCGTATTTCCCAGCAATGGCGTCGAGAAATTTAGTGGCGTCCAAACTACACCATATTTCAGAAGATGATACAATCGCTGCCAAATATAGTAACCCAACAAAGGTTGGTTTCAAATACTAAGGGAATACGTGGAATCATGGCTCTCAGCTGTTGCAACCAATAGGCAGAACTGGAAAAGTAAATGGGGAGTTGTGAGTAGCAATATCAAACAAGTGGCGAGTATTAATTTTGGTTGTAATTAGTCATAGGTGAACACTAGAATTGTGTTACCCGTGGCTTCTTAACTCCATCGGCTTATCATGCTTTGTTGAACCAACTCAATACCTTGCCTGCAGAATCGATAAGTTATGTACCTTCTACAGTTTTTTGGATGAGTAGAAGGATCTCACCCTTCACCTTTGAGTTTCAGGATGTCGCCTTACTAACCCTTATATTGATCCTAGTTAACTATTATCTTTTGAGTCTCTAGTTATTAGATGAAATCTAACCATTTGATGTAGATAAAACCTAGTAGCATGGATCGGCAGTTAAACTCCAAATTACTGTTGTCATTATTTTTTCTTAGTCACTACTTCTCTTTTGGAGTAAGTAGCAATAATCTAGGGGGGATCCTAACTTGTGCACCCGTTAAGAAAATAATTAAAGTGAAGATAATACAATGCATGCATGGGTATCAGTTCAGAACAATAGTAGCATTTCCCCTACTTTGTTAATTCTCTAGGGTTTCCACAACCCTAGATAAGGGTTTTTAGCCTCTCATGCTTGTGAAGTAATCAACAACATTCATAATTGAAAGCATAAGAAGAAATCACAATAAGAAGAAGTAGAAAACCCAAAAGTGTAACTAAATTAATCAACCAAAGTCAATATAAGAGAATTCCGAGACCAAAATTGAATCTTGGAATCAAAATCTGTTTGTAAATATCAAGAGTGTCATTTCTACTAAAAAAACACATAAGGGGTATTTATAGTACATGAGGAAACCCTAAAATCGAAACCCGAACGAAATAAGAGAAAAAAGGTTTGATGTCTACTTATGGTCCCTACATGCGCCCTCTCCCCGAGCGTATGTGGTACATACAACTTGCAGGGTGGATGCATGTAGTGACCGCAAGTGCAAATCCTGCAGGTCAGCTTTCGAGATTTTGGACTTCTGACACATTCTTTGCCCACATGCGGTCCACATGTGCTACATGTTGTCCGCATGTTGACTTGGCATGTGTCGGAAGTTATTTCATCTCTTCTTTACTTCCCACACATGCTTTGATCACGATCAATTTGGAAAGAGTCCCAAACATCCATAATTGCTCGCATAAGTAGCCATAAACACTTTTTAATCTTTTTCAGGAACTTAGCATCTGAAACATGTCTTCTTAAAATGAATTATATCCAACAAAACAACCTCAGAAACTTGCATATTTTCCTCATTTTAAGCGTGAAAGTGCTATATTTCTATAGCACATCAAGCATCTGCATTGTTTGTCACACAAGAGAACAAAACTATGCAGACACATGTCAGTTGTACTTTAGCCTTGAACATCCAAGGACCTGGTCCCTTAAAGTTAGCTGCTCATCATCAAAACAAGATACAACAGTCTCCTCTAAACCTTAACTATAAGAATCTCTCTAGTGCACAACCGTCTCACATCACTACCCAAAATGAGCATCGGCTCCTCCATGAAAGTCAAATGCTCATCTAACTGGACTGAGTCCCATCTAAGCACATGAGCTGGATCAGGAATATATCGCCACAACATAAATACATGGAAAATCGGATGAATAAAAAAAATTCAAAGGTAAAGCTAACTCATAGGCTACCTCACCAACTGTGCGAAGGATATTAAAAGTTCCAATACATCTCGAACTGATCTTACCCTTCCTCTTAAACCTCATCAAACCCTTCATGGGTAATACATGGAGGAATACACGGTCACCAACTCTAAATCTCAAGGAACAAAACCTACGGTCTATATAGGCATTCTTCCTACTCTGAGCTTCTCTCAACCTATCCCGAATCGCCCTGACTCTATCCAACGACTTCATAAGTAAATTAAAATCACAGGGTCTAACCTCTGAAGTCTCAAACCATTCGACCAGAGAACAATATCTCCTACCATAAAAAAGCCTCTAAAGACGCCATCTTAATACTCCAATGATAGCTGTTGTTGTACGCAAACTATGCTAAGGCTAAGTGCTGCTCCCACTAACCTCCAAAATCCATAATACAGGATCGGAGCTTGTCCTCAAGAACCTAAATAGTCTACTTGGACTAACCATCAGTCTGCGGATGAAAGGTTGTACTCAAATCCACCTGAGTTCCCAACTCCTCCTGAAATACTCTCCAAACCTCAAAGTGAACATAGAACCACAGTCTAAAATGATAGAAATGGGCACCCCATACAAACAGATTATCTCCTTAACACAGATATTGGCTAATCTCTCAGCACTGAAAGTCATCCAAATAGGAATGAAATGTGCTGACTTGGTTGGTCAAATGATCCACAATGACCCATATACCATTAGAACTATAAGA
Source organism: Capsicum annuum (assembly GCF_002878395.1). Classification (NCBI taxonomy): domain Eukaryota; kingdom Viridiplantae; phylum Streptophyta; class Magnoliopsida; order Solanales; family Solanaceae; genus Capsicum; species Capsicum annuum. The sequence continues at coordinate 185,538,809 of NC_061111.1, forward strand.
AGTACGAGGCAAATCACTAAACAATCCATAGTAAACCATTCCCATTTCCACTCAGGAATGGGTAACCTCTATGTCGAACTACCTGGATGTTGATGCTTGGACTTAACCCACTGACAACATAGGCAATAAGATACAAAGTCTACCATATCTCTCTTCATACCACTCCACTAATATTGTTTCCTCAAATCTCTATACATGTTGGCGGTGCCAGGGTGAATAGAATATCTAAAGTTGTGAGACTTATGCAAAATCAACTGAATTAATTCATCAAGCTGAGGAGCACATTTACAACTTTCAAACCACAAAATATCCTTAGAATCAATGGTGTGCCTCTCATACTCACCACTCAACACCTGATCATGAAAGAAATAAAACTTGCTATCCTCATACTAACGATCACAAATCTACTCAAATAGTAAGGACCTTACCTCCATACTAGCCAAAATACTCCTAGGATTCAAAATATCAAGGCAAACCATCAATTAAGCGAAGGAATGAATGTCATGTGCTAACAGACTCTGAGAAACTAAAATACAAGCAAAGCTACCAATACTCATTGCCTTGCGACTCAAGGAATCTGCAACTACATTTGTCTTACCTAGATGATACAACATGGAAATATGATAGTCCATAAGAAACTCCATCCAACTATTTTATCGAGCATTAAGCTCCCGCTTGGTCGTAAGATGTTGAAGACTGCAATGATCGGTGAGAATCTCACAATACACACCATAAAGATAATGCCTCCAAATCTTAAGCACAAAAACTACCGCAACCAACTTCAAATCATGAGTTGGGTATTTTCTCTCATGCACCTTAAGTTGTCTAGAAGCATAAGTAATAACATGACCCTACTGCATCAATACACAACCTAGGCCAACACTAGAAGAATCACAAAACATTGTGAATTCCTCACCCTTAACAAGAAGAGCTAAAATAGGGGTTAAAGTAAGAAAGTCCTCAAGCTTTTCAAAGCTTAACTCAAACTCCTTCAACCATAAAAAAGGAACCTCCTTCCAAGTTAATCTGGTCATAGGTGATAAAATAATAGCAAAACCCTCAACGAAGAGTCTATAATAACCGACCAAACCAATGAAATTACGAACCTCAGTCGGAGATATAGGTCTAACCCAATCATGAATTGCCTCAATCTTGGCTGGGTCCACCACAATGCCTTCCTTAGACACAACATGCCCAAGGAATTTTACTGACTCAAGACAAAACTCACTCCTGGAGAACTTAGAAAAAAGCATATAATCTCTCAAAGTCTAAAGCACGATCTTTAAATGTCGTGCATTCTCTCTCACTACTCCTTAAATACACAAGGATGATAATGAACAAAATCATGAAAGAGTCCAAATAAGGCCTAAAGACTCAGTTCATCAATTCCATGAATTATACTAGGGCATTAGTCAACCCAAAAGACATCACCAAGAACTCATAATGACCATAATGGCTTCTAAAAGTTGTCTTTGGGATATCCTTAGCCCGAATCCTCAATTGATGGTAACCAGACCTCAAATTAATCTTAGAAAACACTGCTGTACCTTGAAGTTATTCAAATAAATCATCAATCCGAGACATAGGATAACAGTTTCTCACCATCACCTTATTAAGCTACCGATTGTCAATTCACATACATATAGAATCTTATTTCATCTTCACAAATAGTATAGGATCTCCCCAAGGTGACACCCTTGAGATAATAAAACCCTTATCAAGAAGATCTGAAGCTAAGAATTCAGCTCCTTAAGCATGGTAGGATCCATATGGTAAGGTACCATAAAAATAGATTGGGTGCCAAGCTCGAGATCAATAGCAAACTCAATCTTACGGATAGGGGGAATACTAGGTAGGTCGATATAGAATACATAAGTAAACTCGTAAACATCAGAAATAGAGTGAAACAACAGATTTTCCATGCTAGTATCACAGATACAAGTGAGATAGATTCATAATCCCTCAAAATAAGTCTACCAGCACATGTACAAGAGATAATCTCTGTTGACTCACAGCTAACAACTCCCTACAACATGACTGGGGGTATACCGGGCATGACTAAGGTAAAGGTCTTGGTAAAACAATCCATGACCGTATGATAGTAGGATAACCAATCCATCCCCAAAATCACATCAAAATCCACTATATCCAGAATAATAAGATTAGCATAAGTATCAACATCACTAACAGTCCTAACATATGATCTAAACACTCAATCTATAACTAAAGAATCACCCATGAAATAGAAAAGCACAATAGCATAGATAACGAATTACAAAACAACTCTAACCATGGTGTATAATAAGTAGAAAAATAAGAATAAGTGGATCCCAAATCAAATAAAGTAAGGGGTGACTAGAAGCACACCAAAATTGTACTTGTAATAACAACATCCAAAGTCTCAACCTCAGGTCTAGAAGGTACTACATACAACTGACCATGCCCACCACTTGGTTGAGTACCTGACTGACCTTCTATCCTGCCTACCTGAGAACCTCCTTGAGTACCCTTTAAACCACCCCTGAGACTAAATGAACTACCTCTAGTTGAGGGATGAACTAATCTAATAGGTGAAACACTCTGATCTGAAGCACCAATCACCCCACGACTAGGGGAATCATGCAAATAATGATTAGGAAGCCCATAAGTAAAATAGGAAACATAAGCTGAACTAGAACCAATAGATCTAACTAACCCAGAGTAAATACCATGAATAGTTTAACCCAAAGATGATCCCCTAGAAAACTAACCACTACTCTTACCAGGGCAATTATTAGCACTAGACTAACCTTTATTAGTAATCTGATTGAAGAGCTTTCTGAATTGGCCGACTAGGCTAACTATAAGTCTGATAGGATAGATACAGAGGATACCTATTCCAAGAACCACCATATCTGGGTTGGGAACTATGATGGATCCTACTAAATCTACCCTGAAACCTAGGCCTCTTATCATGGCCCTTACGATCCTTACGATGCATCTCCTCCATCACCCTAGCATAATCTAAAACCTTAGTGAGAGACCTACCCATAACAAACAAACAAACTCTGAGTAGACATACAAATAAGGAGTCTCAACCCTCTAACTAAACAATAAACTCTCTTATACTCAGTGTCAAAAATAGAAGTTGCATGCCTAGCCAATTTGTAAAAATGAGCCTCATACTCTGCAACTGCTATGTATCTTGCTTTAATCTAGAGAATTGATCCCTCAAATGATCTCTAAGGTTGCAAGGCATATACTTCTCTAAGAACATCTCAAAGAGCTGAGTATATGACAAAAAAAGATCCAGCTGGTCTAGAATCCATATAACCTCTCCACCAATAACGAGCAGACAAGTCTAAATGAAATATGGTGTAATCCACACCATGAGTCTTAACAAGGCCCAAACCATAAAGCTTATCCTCACAAGTAATAAAAACTCATATGCATTCTCGCTTGGTGCACTAAAAAGCCTAGGTAGAACTAATCTAAAAAATCTACCCATTATTTATTACTCATCAGAAGACATAGCAGGCTAAGCAACCACTAGCTGAGTAACTATTAGTGTAGGAGGAACCACATCTTTGGGAGTCGTATCCATAGGTTGTACCTCTGCCTCAGTACCACTCTAATAAGTAGAATATGCACCATCAGGCGGTACACTACTAACTATCCCCAAAAGCTAAATCAACGCATCTCTATTCTATAAAGAAGGAGTAAACCCTGGTGGAGCCTGGGCTAGTCTCTGGCCCACTCCTAGTTATGGTAGAATATGCTTTGTCTCAGGAATAAGAATAGAACCTAGTGAAGGCAGCCTATCCTAGCCCCTATCTAAGGACACATCACTAGGCTGTCCATGACCTCTAGGTCATCCATGAATAGGAGAAGAATCCATAGGCTTGGTCTCTGGACCCTCATCTCGTGTAGCAGTAGCACTTGTCCTGTCTATCTGCGAAAGAGTAAAGTCAAAGGAATACTTCTACAAACCAACTCAAACTCTTAACATAGTATGAGTGAAAGAAGTAAAAAACTCCTAAGAATGTCCCGTAGCCTCTCAAAGATAGAAAACGAATATCAATGTTTTGATCCGCATGACTCTACTAGACACTTTCTCTTGCACCAACTATACCATTGAAACCTAGGCTCTGATACCAATTTGTCATGACTCAATTTAAGAGTCATAATGACACCTACTAAATATCACAATAGGTAAGCCAATACCATAACCTAGAGCTAATGTAATGGGTTAATTCGGTAGGGAATACCCAACATAGGCTAAATTTAATGAACACAAGCTATACTTAAACATAGTATTCTAAAATAGATAAATAATTAACACAAGAATAATAATCCCACGACCTAGTAGAGCCAGTACAAAAGCATCTAATATCAGTAATACAACCCAAAAGACTAGGAATATAGTCAATATTTTTGTCTCAATAGATAAGACAAAATAATAATAATAATATAGAAAGAAATAGGCAAATCCGAACTCCAAGAGCTCATCCTATCTTCAAAAGATCAAGTCTGCATGAAAAATGGTCAATGATGATAGCTAGTACTCAAATCCATACCAAAAGGTACAGAAGTATAGTATGAACACCAAAACAACGGGTACTCAATAGGAATCATTGACTAACTAAGGTAAATCTTGATATAAAGATGATATCATGCAAGATAATCATAACTAAGTCAAGGTACAAAATTGAACCTAAATTGTCTCCATCATCACTGTATATAATGAGTAATTAAACTAAAATAATAGTATAACATAAGGCATCAATGCATGCCAATATCTCTGTGTATAATAATTGGATAATTTAGATGTAACACCCTATATTTTTCATATTCTGGTTTTATTTATATGAAACTTGGTATAGCCTTGTGTATAGGTAATAGACGAGATTTGTTATGTGAGTATTAATGGTACAGATGGAGTTATAGATGTTGCCCATATGTTTTAGTGTGATATAACCAAGTTAACATCAATACAACTATTTAAACTTGGGATCGTAAGCTAGTATTTGAATCTAAAGATTAAAGTGACCATGATATACAAGTTGCAAGTTAGATTAAAAGGGTTAAGGACTGAAAATGGAATAAAATATTGAGGTGAGTGGTTGACTTAATTAAGCTAGTAGGTGAGTCACCTACTTGAGCTATATGGACCAAGTTAATGGACCCAAGTCTATGGATTAGATTTGGTACTATGTTAATGTACTCATTTGGGCCTGTCTTGGTGATTTCCTTTCATTATCTTCTTGGTTTAAGGCATGTATCTCTTCTCTCATTGTAATTTCAACTAAATGCATGGTTTGTATGATTTATTTCATGGTTTTACTATTTCATGATTATGGGTTTCAACTATTATTTGAGGGTTTTGATATTAAATGCTTGGTTATGGTTTCCTATGATTTTAGTTATGCTTTTATATGCATAAATGGTGGTTTTGGACAATTGGATTGCATGGTAATGGTTTAATGGTCTTTGAAATTGGTTTTGGTTATATTATGCCCCTAATGTGTTTGGTAAAATGCTTATAAGGATATGTTCATTGCATTGACTTCTTTTAATGGAACTCTTGCATGTTTTAAACTTGGTAAAGGAATTTTGAATGGTTTAAATAGTTTGGAAAGGCTAAAGGCTAAATGGTTATGCTTGTAGGGAGCATGGAAGTCTCCCATGTGGTTTAATATGGTATATGGCATGGCACTTGAAAGTCCCCTTAAACCTAAAAATGGTTGGCTATAGATGACTCTTATAAGTAAGTGTTGGTATGATAATACCAATATCAATGGCCGTGGTTAATAAATGGATAATGATTTGGCTATTTGGGGACTGGTTTTAATTGGGTATTAATGGTGGGGTGTGTAGAAAAACCATGGAAAGTGGTGATCCCAGGGGGACCAAAACTTGAAACTCGTATTCGCCGATATGAGAATTGGTCTCAGTGGACCGTGTGCATGATGACACACTATTAGGGGATGTACTAGTCATCCTATGGGATACTTCCCTAGTCATGCGGCTGCATGTACTGGGGCCCTTTTATTAGGGAGAGCTGAAACCATATGGCCCATGGGTGGTTTAGGGCGACCAAGCTACACACCCCAGGTAAAAGTTTTAAAGTCATGCTAAACCCGATCCCTTTCCCAGCATGGTTATAGATATATTTATGGTTGTATACATTGAATGGTTTTACTTGATTTTATAACTGGCATTATGTTATCCTTATCCTGAGATTCATGCTAGCGGTCACTCTCTAACCCATCAACTGGCGGTTGTATACCCACGCTATGCAGGAACCTGCCATTCTACTCTTTCTACATAGTGATTGACTCGAGGAGAGCATTTGGACTAAAGTGGTGAGCTTTTATCCTTTCGGAAGGCATCATTTTATGTTATGGATATTGTTAGATATTTTGAATTTATTCAACATATTGGTTTTGGATATAGTTGGGGTCATGTCCCAATCGAATTTATTTACTCTTTTGGATAGAGGCTTTGTGGTACTTTTATAGGTTGGTATGGGTGAGATCGATAGAGATGTTAGCCTGAGCATTGGTATTGATATTGAGGCTAGTATTATCGAACATGATTTCTCACTATTCTATCATATTACATTTTAGGATTAATTATATTAAATTTTTTCAACTTATTTGGTTATGGACTGGTTTATGGCCTATAGTTGGGGCGGTTGGTGTGGTACGATTGGACTCAGTTGGGTCGGTCATGATTATGACTCTATCCCAGAGTCTTAGTGAGAACATTTATGCTATCTTGTTATATGTTTGATATTCAGTCCATCATGGGGCGAATATGGTTTGGTTGGGTAATAGGGGTGGTCCCCGATCCTGATTGGACTTAGGATGCTCATTACATCAAGGCCCGAGGTCGGGTCGTGTCAAGTCTCAATATCATCATATCAATGTTTTTGAAATATTCTCTAAATCAAAATAAGTTGGATTATATTAAAATCAGATCATACTCAAGATTTTACAAACTTTAGGCTTTTTTACAAAAGTTGTAACATCAAATCTAAAATTAATAGCATAGAGAAGCAGAAGAATGGTCTTAACAAGAAATAAAGAAGAAAAATTAAAAAAGCATACTACTTTGAATCTTTGTGAAAATTCTTGAAACTTTTTAATGAAGTAGGAGAGAGAAATAAAGTAAGGAGAGAGAGAGAGAGCAGAAGAAGAAGAAAAAGCTTTTGGTGGTTGTGAAAAGTGGGAGGGAATATGGACTCTAAAGAAGATCCTTAATCTTTTGAATGTGTTATTAGCAACTCGTGTGATAAGGCCAGATGTGTGGCCTTAGATCACACACAGTGAGGCTGCCCAGACATGGGCTGTTAGAATTTTCTCTGTATTCATTCATGCGCCTCCATTTTTATTAAGTTTAACTACTCATAGTTAAAATGAAAACTATTAGGTTTGGTTCAATCCACCAACTACCTTATTGAATGTCATGGTACGATATTATGTATATATATTATTATTATTTGTATTTTTTCTTCTAACATACTACATCTACTGCAACTATTATAATTCATTAATTGTCTTCTAAATGGTGCTTGATGTAAAATCATGACATAACACATTTTAACTCTTATCGACCTATATCATTAGAAGTTAAATCCCGGGATACTTCACAAAAGTGATATTCTTTGAATCTTTTTTTACGACTTTATACTACTTCCACTAATATTTTAATAAGAAAGGATATAAAAACACTCATAAACTTGTCTCAAAAAAATTATTTTAAACCTTTAACTCCATGGGCATTTATTTAACCATCTTATTAACTTTAAAGTGAATTAAAATCAACCATTCACAACTCATACAGGATGAAGCCTGGTTGTTCTTGAGTCATGCGTGTTATGATTCATCCATGTCTTTAGTGACATATTATATTATTTTATATTTTAAATATTAATAAAATTAAAAATATTTATTCATACCATGGAAAGAAAGCAGAACAAATGTCCACTCAGTATGCTAGACTCATAGAGCCTTGGAGCTCAGTCACAAAACTATGCAATACGATATATGTCCACCAGGCACCTCACTATCCTAGTTCTTCGACCAGCACTAAGAAGAAATGACTTTTTTGAAAAACATATTCAATACCTAAATCCTAAATATTAACTCTAACCATAGATAAACAAATTGCCTAGTAATTCTTAAATTGTCCCATCACTTCTCAGTTCCCCCTAAATTAAATTGCGCCTCTAACTCAACCTCACATTACTTGATTTTTATCATTGTCGGTGATTTCCAACTCTCTCCTAGACAAATTTTGAGGTTACTCAGGTTAGTATTTGTTGTTTGAATTATTGTATTTTGGTTTTAGAATTTTTTTTCTCGAAGAAATTTAAATTCAAATTTATTGATCTAAAGCTCGTATTATTTTTAGATTAACCATAGATTTTGTGTTTATTACCGTGAGATTTTACCATGGAGGAAAATTATAATAAACTCACGTATTAAGTATCATGGAGGTATTATTACTTTTTGTTTTGATGTTGATGTTGACAAATTTTTTTACTTTGATTTTGTTGGCTGTGTTAAGGAAATTGAGTATAATTGTTCTTTGTGTGTTGTTTATATTAGACCTTCTAAAAATGGTTATTTGGTAAAATTTACATGTGATAGGAATACTTTGAATATTGTTAATCAACTTAAATTGAGATATTTTTGAATTGTATATGTCACATTTGGTTGAAGAACCTGTTGTGTCCTTTCCGTCATTGAATATTTCCTCCATGTGGGTGAAAAATCTTGTGCTACTTTTGATAAAGAGTTGACTCAAACCTTTGGGGGTAGCGAGGATTTAGGAGAAGAGGAGTCTGTTGAGGCTCCACTATCACATCCCAAAAGGTCATGAGCGAGACCCACTCTGACCCTCTAGTGGAAAGATTATTTAACTCATTAAAAAACCTAGTGATTTATCCATTTTTAAACAATAATAGTGACACCAACTAAATAATGGTAGAATCTAAAACTAATCAATAAATAAATGTAGAAAATCAACAACTATCTATTACCCCCAAGATCCAAAAGTCACCGTATAAGAATATTCTAAAATTATAAATCAAAGTATGAATAAATATCTCAAAAATAAATAGTGAAAGATGTCATTGTCAAATAAGTGGACATAATCAATGAGAAGATCCAATGGTTACCCAAATATAGGATCTCACCCTTGGATAGATAAGCAGCTGATCATGAACTAAATTTGAGGTCCCGTCTCAATTGCTGGAATACTGTCTGGACTCAACAAAATAAGTGTACATGTAGTATCAGTACAAATGCTATGTTCTAGTAGGCATTACTGTCCAAATAAACTTAACAACTATACATGAACATAAATCAAATAACTTCAACTAGCAATCAGGACATACATGCAATTACACCATAATTTATCGCCATTCAAAAGGCTACCTCTTAAAGTAATCTAAAAACATAATAATATAATTCATATCTATTATCAAAATCATTTTATCCTCTCAAGCGAAGTTAAATCATAACAAAAGGAGAGCCTATGACCCTCTAATTATCTCAAGTTTAGCATACCAAGTTATATTCATCTAGCCATTTCCCAAGTAAGCTTAATCTACTTCTAGTTTACAAAGCACATATATCAAAAAGCCCATAAAATCAATGAATTAATTATATGAAACAATGCATCACGACCATCAACCCGATCATAAAAATGTAAACACATACCAAGGGATATTATATGCTTAATAGTCATGATCTATAGGGGACGAGCTAAATCCATGTATCATATTGATGTGGTACCAGACCCTCCATATAACATGCTATAAGTAATACATATCATTGTGATACCCGACCCTTTGAATATAAAAAAGTGTGAACATCTCAACCACTATTAATTATAATATGATAAAGTACACCAAATATGGGATAACACAATTTATCTGGATACTTTGTAAAATTCAAGGTTCATCACTTATTTGAACGAAATCAATTACCAAATCATTCACCAATTACAAGTACCCCAAAGTTAATTCACAATTATTCAACTCATGGATAGGCACATAAATCAAATTAAGTCTATAAATATATTTATACAAATGGAAGCCCGAAATGCTCTAATTCACTAAAGTTTTCCCTTTTCTTGCCTTTTTTACTCTTCTAGATCTAAAATTAGTAAATGAGGAGAAATTAATAATCTATTCTCTAATTACCAGCATTAGGAACTAAAATCCATAAATTCAATCTAGTGCATAGACTAAACCCTCAATTCAAGGTTTTTCACCCATTATCCACTCAATTTTCTCATAAAAGGAAGGAATCTACATTTGAAACGAAAGTCTAGAAACCTAGAGTAATTTACAACTGATGTTGCACCTACCCGAGAAAATTTTCTTCACTTCATCATTTTTGGGGATTAACATTGAAATTCTTCCTTCCACCATGATTCTAAGGATTCTAAACAGTAAAGGAGTTAATCTATAAAAGAATGGTGGAATAATATTACCTCAATGATAGAAATCACCCAAATATGGAGAAAATTGCCTCACACAGTCCTATGATGAATTTTGGAAGAAAATAATGTCAAAACTTAGGAACCCAATCAATTAATCTACCGCACAACCTCTATAGAGGCTCAGCACCTGCTATAGCAATGTCTCTATAACGACCAAGCGGCCACCTATAGCAATCCTTCACTAAAGCAGCGGACCGCTATAGTGGTATCTCCTTCACTGCTATAACAGTCTCACTATAGCGAGCCTAAGGTTGTTATAGCCGAGCATAATTATTTCTTGGGAGGATTTTATATTGACCCTTTTTTTCAAATGTAGGCTTTATTTTTCTACAACATGTATTTTTCTATCACAACAAACACTATAATCAGAGTTCTATACACCTAAATTTTATTTTGTAAGTTTCTATGAATCACTAAACTCTTTATCTATCACACTCCACATATAAAATCAATATATCAACAACCACAATAAACGAAGATTTTTAGCATAAAATGGCAATTAGATTTCATCCAAATTCATCCTAGCTTGAGATTTTTATAATTCCAATCCTAAGGCCAACTTTACCTAAATAGTTGCAACACATGAAATGCTAAAAAAATAGAGTAAGTTATTATATCATATCCCAATTAAAAAATCATTCATTCCCAAATAACAACTAAAAAAATGAGATAAAAACAATCAAAATTTATCTAAATCGACGAATAATAGGGGATAACACTTATGTATTTCCACTTCTGTCTCCTAAGTGGCCTCTTTAATAGGGAAATTTCTTTACCAGACTTTTACCAGCAGAATCACTTTGGTTCTCAACTCCCAAAAATCTCTATCAAGAGTATCAATCGGTTCTTCTTTATAAGAGAAGTCCTTATTTTAAACATTGAATCCCAATGGATGATATAATCACCATCTTTATGGTAAATTTTAAGCATCGACACATGAAATATAGATGGACTCTCAACAAACTAAGAAGTAGAGCCATTCTATACGACATAGGCCCTACGTCTTTAAAAACTTCAAATGGTTTAATGTATCTTGGACTAAGTTTACCAATCTTCAAGAAATGCATCACACTCTCATAGATGAAACTTTGAATAACACATGCTCGCCCTTATTAAAATACATATACTTAACTTTCTATCTATATATTTATTTTTCCTACTTTGAGCGGCCACCAGCTTCTCTTATATGAACCCCGCCTTCTTCATCGACTCCTTTAATAAATTAGTTCCACAAGATATCACCTTAAAAGAATCTAACCATCCAATGGGCGACCTAAACCTTTTACTATACAAATTTTAAAAACAATCCATGTCTATACTCGAATGATTATTGTTATTGTAAGCAACCTCACGCAAAGGTAAGAATTGATCCTAATGACCACGATCTTGAATTTCATCACCCTTTTAATGGGTAGAACTTTTGAGTAACACCTGCTTGCCCTTCTTGAAATGCACATATCTCACCTTTCTATATGCATACTCTTTCTGCCTGCTTTGAGATGACACCAATTTCTCTTATATAAACCTCACTATCTCCATAAAATCATTAAACAAATAAATTCCACCAAATCTTACCTAAAAGGGATCAAACCACCTAATAGTGATCTACATCTTATTTCATACAAAGCTTCAAAAGGAGCCATGTCTATACTCAAATGATAGTTGTTGTTGTAACAAAACTCACACAAGTGTAAGAACTAGTCCTAATGACCACCAACATCCATGAAACATGACCAAATCATATCTTCCAGCACTTGGATCATTTACTCAGACTGCCCATCAATCTAAAAAAATATACTCAAATCAAATCTAGTTCCTAACTTTTCTTAAAACTTCTCTCAAAAGTAAAATGTAAATTGCGTACTCTATATGATATAATAGAGATGGACACCTCATGCAGTTGAAAACATCTTTAACATAGATCTTGGTTAGCTTGGTTGCACTATAACTCACCTACACTAGAATGGGTGTTCTTGAAGGTATTTTCCATAAAAGGGGTGATGAGTTTTGGAAAAAAGGGATGCTCAATCCCCGTTATATTGGCCCGTACATTATCTTTAGGAGAGTGGGCAATGTGGAATATGAGTTGGAGTTGCCTTCAAGTTTAAGTTTTGTCCATCAGAGGTTCTATGTCTTGAAGTTTAAGAAGTGCGTGGGTGATCTTTCCTTGGTTTTTCCTTTGGGGAGTGTAGGTATTTTTGATTCCTTGTCTTAAGAAGAAATCTCAGTTGAGATTTTGGATAGGCAAGTCCATCATTTAAGGACTATGGATGTGGCTTCGGTAAAGGTTCTATGGAGGAATTACAAGGTTGAATAAGCTACTTGGTAAGCTGAAGAGGACATAAAGTCCAAATATTCATTCATGTTTCCTACTTTGGATAATCATGCTTAAGGAATGTGTATTCCTTAACATATTTGTTTGTTATCTTTGTTAAAGGAAAGTGTGATTGTGTTCTGTGTTAAAATTAAGCTAATGGATGCCTTGACTCATCATTTGGGGATGAATGATCCTAGGGGAGAGTGTAACACCCAAGATTTTAGCCCTAAAAAATTCATGAGTTTTGAGCTCATTACTCTGACTACGACTCACCAAATGAGTCTTAAGGTATCCTTATGGATTATTGGGATCGAGTCATAAGGTGATCAGTGAAGATTGTATTTATTTCTACCTTGATTATGATTTAAGTATTATGAGTCATAGATACTCATTACGAGTTACAGTGTATGACTCATAGGCAAACCAGTATTGGTTCCAAACACTCTATCTTGATCACAACTAGACTCAACGAGTCGTATGGTAAGGTTATGAGTCATAAGGTGTGACTCTAACAAAGCAATGATGGTCTAAGTTTCTAATCAAGGTATGATTAATACCCTACGAGTAATGGTGTGTCCTCATGAGTCGTAAGGTGACCCGTGGTCACTGGCAACAACTTGTTTTAATTAAGGACACTTTAGAAATTTCCCTCTTTCCCCACTTAAGATCCACAACTTAAAAACATATAGGGTACCCTATTTTTAACATTTAATAAATAAAAACATACTCTCTTATCTCTCAAATCCCTAAGTATAGAACACTAGGGTTTCTCAGGAAATTGGTAATTTGAGCCTCCAAGGGTTGATATCTTTCCATAATTCTTAATATCCCAAATATGTTACTCTTCCCTAAAGCTTATTTTATTGGAATCATATGTTTAAATTGTTACCATGTGATTCAATTATGGTTTATGAAGATGGGTTTGAGGGTTTTCGAATGAATGTCACTTAAATTGAACTCCTGTGATTTTATATGTGTTTTTGTGCTTTATTAATAGTTTTTGAACTAGTTAGGTGCATGGGTATGGGAATTGAACAGGGGATCAAGGTATTTCCCCAAATTGATGATTTTGGATTGAAAAATTGTTATGGAAATTGTGTCCCCTCAATCCACTTGTGTAATTGGTCCTAAAAGATGGTGTGTCATATGATTTAACTTACTTACCTATACTATTGCATTGTATAAATGGTTAAACTGATAAACATGCATTTTGAAGGCATTGTTGTCCATGATTTGATTTTAAAATTGGAAGCTCGAGGGATGAGGCATTCAACCTGGTTGAATTGGTACACCAAAAAGGGATCGAGGTATTCCCTAAATTTTCTTTAATGAACAAAAAGGGTCATGGCATTCCACCATATTGATTTAATGAGAAAAAAAAGTCGAGGCATTCCCCCAACTTAATGTAATTGTAATGGAATAATTATAAGCTTATGAGCATAAAAGGTATGAAGATACCTATGGTGTGCCTCAATGGTCAATTCCTTGGTTAAATGGATGGGTTATCTTAAACATATTTTAAAATAGGCTTAAAGGGGATTGTGTAACTAAGTCATAAAGGAAGATGTCCCAGGGGAATTGAAACTGGAAACTCATGTTTGCCAGTGTGAGGGTTGGTCTTGATGACCGTGTGCAAATGGCACAGTTTATATATATGTATAAATATATATGTATATATATATATGTATTCTTAATTGACATGGGATCGGGGCATTCCCTGGTCTTCCTTGATACCTCTGGTTCGTGCAACTAACATATATTGTGGCCCTTTCAGTAGGGGATGCTGAACCAATATAGCCTGTGGGTGCCATTTTATGACAGTTCAGTTACTTAGTCTGGGCTGATGTTTTACTTTCATGCTAAACCTTGTTCCCAACTGCAGTATATTATATATATGTGTGTGTGCATGTATAATATGTGTATTTAGATTTTATGGTGGTTTCGACTTGCCATTATTTTATCCCTTCCCTAAGTTACATACCAGCTCTCAACCTGCTAACTATCTTCAGACATTTTATCCCCACGTGATGTAGAAACCAGAGACACTTTTTCTTTTTCTATGCAGTAATAGGTGATCTTTGAACCTTCATGATTCAAATTAATGTGGTAAGCCTCTTTCTTCTAGAAGTTTGTTACTTCTTAGTTTATTTTGTGTCATAGACCATTACCCATTATTTTAGCTATCATCGAGGGTATGTCCCGACTTTGTTTTATTTTGGTTAGTAGAGGCTTTGTGTATACTATAGATTGGGATTGTTGTTACAAATCTTAGTATTTATCTTAAGTTAGATTTTCATCTATCTTGTTATATGTTCAGAATTCACTGCTAGTTGTATTATGTTCTGGTTAGTTAGGGTAAAGGGTGTAGTCTCCGATCCTCGACAAACTTGAGATACCTATCACGATCAAGCCATGGTTTGGGTCATGACAAGTTGGTATTTGAACCCTAGGTTCATGGTCATTGGGTTCCTACAAAGTCGTGTCATGTAGAGTCTCTTTTATGGGTATATAGCGTGCCACTCTTATAAAGGAGAGGCTACAAAGCATTTAGGAATGTTACCCTTTCTTATGTTTTACTTTCGAGCTGTAGAGTCTAGAATATTGAAATCTCCTCTAATTATTATTTCTTTGTATTTTATATCATAACTCCCAGAAGATATGATGCTCGAGGAAACTCTTCGGTTCCTCCTAAGGACAACATGGATGGAACTCATCCTACTTATAGGATATTGACTAATCTAGGGTCCCTGCCTCTACTTGCCTCCATAGAGTTCCACTGGTCCCTACTAGTCCTCCTTCGGCTGATGATACTCCTGCACCGATACCTTAGGGTGATGTGTCTAATGGTGGGTTTCGCTAGTCAATCCATTTTCTTACTCAGTTGGTAGCCTCTTGATCATGCCAATCTAAGAGTGTTTCTCCAGACACTCCTTCTTTTGAGGCCACAAGGGTTGGTAAGTTCATAAGGTTGAGTCCTTTGACTTTCACTAGATCTAAGATTTAAGAGGATCATTAAGGGTTCATAGCTAAGAATGAAAAGATATTTCGAGTGATGCATGCTTTGACTCAGAGGGTGTAGAGTTCACTACATATCAATTGAAGGATGTAGTATATCAGTGGTATAAGGAGTGGGAGCAGTCGAGGGGTAAAGATGGTGAGCCAACTATGTGGGATGACTTTTCAAGTGCCTTTCATGATTATTTATTTCCTCAGGAGTTGAGAAAGAAGAAAGCTAAGGAGTTTATGAATTTAAAACAAGGCAGGATATCTATAAAGGAGTATGCCTTAAAGTTTCATCAGTTATCCTATTATGCTCAGAAGTTGATGTCTTTTATGAGGGCTAAGATGAGAAAGTTTGCTTTGGGCTTGTCTCAAGATTTGGTGATGGAGTGAAAGGTTGCCTTGATAAATAATAATATGTACATCTATAGGCTTGCAGTGTATATATAGCAGCTAAAAGATGAAAAGAAGAAACAAGTCAAAATAGGGAAAAAATAAAGTAAGAAATTTAGGTATTTTGAGCAGGGTGGAGGCCATTAGAATAGTGGTAGGGATGAAAGGCAATGGAGCAAGAAGAATTAGGGAAATTCAATTCTTATTCTATGACTAGTGATCCTACCCTAAGCCATCTGGTGATCATCGCTTGAAGAGTAGCAGTAGGTTTAAGGCAAAAGATGCCCAATCTCAGGCCAGTGGGGTTCAGTCAGCTCCATCATATCTACCTTGCTTATTTTATGGTCAGTTGTACCATGATTTTCATTATGAGGGAAGGAATAAGTGTTTCAAATGTGGTCAACCTGGCCATAATCAGAGGAACTATCCTTCAGGCGATGTTGCTACTGGATCTAATAATGTTCCGGTTGTTATATCTTCAGCTCCAACAATGGCTAGAATCATCTATATGCTCTTGCCACCCATCTGGAATTTGAGGCTTCTCCTAAAGTTATCACTGGAACGTTACAAATCTTATCTCATGACCTGTATTGCTTACTTTATCCAGGGTCTACTCTTTCTTATATGACCCCCTATATAGCTATTCATTTTGGTTTTAGTCTTGATTGTATTTCTGGTCTCTTTTCTCTGTCTACCATAATGAGTGACTCTATTGTGGCTCCAAAATTTTATAAGGGTTGTGTGGTATCTATCTGTGGTAGGGAGACATTGGTGGATCAGATAGAGTTGGATATATTAGACTTTAACATTGTTCTGGAGATAATTGGCTCTATTCGTGCTATGCATCTCTTGATTGTAGAACCCAAAGGGTTAGTTTCCAATTCCTGAATGAATTGGTGATTGAGTAGGAAGGTAATTCATTAGCACCTAAGGGGAGGTTTATTTCTTATCTAAGAGCCTGAAAATTTACCTCCAAGGGGTGTATATACCATCTAGTTCTAGTTAAAGATTTTGGTTCTGGGATTCCCACTTTATAATATGTCCCTGTAGATAATGAGTTTCCTAAAATATTCCTTGATGATTTTACCAGTATCCCTCCCATAGAGAAATAGACTTTGGGATTGACCTTTTCTCGAATAACCATCCAATTTCTATCCCTCCATATAGAATGGCTCCAGCTGAATTAAAAGAGCTTAAGGATCAGTTGAAAGATCTTCTTAGTAAGTGTTGTATTTGCCCTAGTGTATCTATGTAGGGTGCTCCTGTACTTTTCGTGCATAAGAAAGATGGGTCCCTTCGAATATGTATAGACTACAAGCAGTTGAACAAGGTGATTATAAAGAATAAGTATCCTCTTCCAATGATAAATAATTGGTTTGACCACCTTTAGGGTGCTAAGTTCTTTTGCAAGATTAATCTTCAGTTGGGTTATCATCAGTTGAAGATTAGGGAGGTAGGTATCCCTAAGACTAAATTTTGGACTCGATATGGCCACTATGAGTTGTTGGTCTAGTCTTTTGGATTGACTAATGCTCTAGCAGCGTTCATGGATCTTAGGAATTGGGTATTCTGTCAGCTTATGGACTTATTCGTTAATGTATTTATTGATGACATCATGGTATATTCTAAGAGTATGAAGGATCACCTTTGTATAGTGTTTCAGACTCTTAAGGATCAACGATTGTACGATAAGTTCTCAAAGTGTGAATTTTTATTGAATATTGTTACTTTTCTAGGTTATTTTTTTTCTTGTGAGGGGATCATAGTGGATCCGTAGAAAGTCATCGTCATTAAGAAGTGGTGTAGATCCATGACTCCAATCGATATTCAGAGCTTCTTAGGTTTAACCTAGTATTATGAGAGGTTTGTGGAGAGTTTCTCTTCGATTGCTGCTCTATTGACTAAGTTGACTCAGAACAATGTGAAGTTTCTGTGGTTTGATCCTTGTGAGGCTAATTTTGAGAAGTTAAAGGATAAGTTGACTTCAGCTCAAGTTTTGGCCCTACCCAAGGGTTCTAATGGTTTTTTGTATATTGTGATGCTTTCTATATGGGGATGGGTTGTATTTTGATGTAGTATGGCAGGGTAGTGACATATGTTTTTAGGAAGCTGAAGGTGCATGAGAAGAATTATTCCAACTAATGATTTTGGGTTATTGGTTCTGGTTTTTACGTTGAAGATTTGGCACTATTATTTGTATGGAGTTGATGTTGACATATATTTAGACCATAAGAGCTTGCAATACGTGTTCACCCAAAAGGAGTTAAATCTTAGAAAAAAAAATGGCTTGAGTTGCTCAAGGATTATGATATATGTCTTTACTATCATCCAGGTAGAGCTAATGTGGTTGTTGATGCTCTTAGAAGGTTATATATGACGAGCTTATCTCATGTTGATGAGGAAAAGTGGGGTTGGTAAAGGATATTCACCATTTGGCTAATCTAGGAGTTCATATTTTAGATTTTTTGGATGGTGGGGTGATCGTTCAAGATATGGTGAAGTCTTCTCTTAGCATTGGGATAAAGAAGAAGCAAGTTTTGGATCCTATCTTGATGCATATTAAGGATGTTATAGTTCAGCAGAAAGTCATGGCTCTTGAGATTGGTGGTGATGGTATCCTGAGGTACCAAGGTAGATTGTGTGTTCTCAATATTGATGGGAGTGAGAGAGGATCTTGGATGAGGCTCATGAGACGTGGTACACTGTTTATCATGGTTTGATAAATTTGTACTATGATTGAAAGAAATCGATTAGTGGAACATTATGAAGACGGGTGTGGCCAAGTGTATGGTCTATCAACAAGTGAAAGTGGAGAACTTGAGGCCTGGTGGTTTGTCCCAAGAGATAAAGTTGCTCGTGTAGAAGGGGGAAGTAATTAACATGGACTTTGTTATTGGTCTTCCGTTGTCTCATAGTCAGTTTGATTTAATTTGGGGCATCGTGGATAGGATGACCAAGTCTACTCATTTCTTGCTCGTAAATACTAATTATTCTGTAGAGGATTATGCTAAGCTTTTCATACAGAAGATTTTCAAGTTGTATAATGAACTTGTTTCAATTATATCTGATCTAGGTACTCAGTTCTCATCTTAATTTTAGCAGTCATTTCAGAGAGGTTTGGGAGATAAGGTAAACCTTAGCAGCATTTTTCACCCTCAGAAGGATGGACAAGTAGAGAGGACTATTCCAACTTTGAAAGATATGTTAAGTACCTGTGTAATTGATTTTGGTGTTAGTTGGGTTGATCATTTGCCTCTCATAGAGTTTACGTGGAATAACATCAATTATTCTAGCATTCAGATGGCTTCATTTATGGCTTTGTATAGTAGGAGATGTCGTTCTCCTATTGGGTGGTTTGAAGATGGTGAAACTAGATTGTTTCATCCTTATTTTATTCATCGGATTGGGGAGAAGGTGAAGATTATTAGGGATAGGCTTAAGATCACCCAAAGTGGCCAAAAGTCCTATGCAGATGTGAGACATAAGGAGTTGGATAGTGACTGGCTATTCTTGAAGTTATTTCCATAAAAAGGGTGATGAATTTTTGAAATAAGGGGATGCTCAATCCCCGTTATGTTGGCCCGTACATTATCTTTAGGAAAGTGGGCAATATGGCATATGAGTTGGAGTTGCCTTCGAGTTTGGGTTTTGTCCATCCGAGGTTCCATGTCTTGAAGTTTAAGAAGTGCGTGGGTGATCTTTCCTTAGTCGTTTGTTTGGAGAGTGTGGGTATTTTTTATTCCTTGTCTTAGGAGAAAATCTCGGTTGAGATTTTGGATGGGAAAGTCTTTCATTTGAGGACTAAGGATATGGCTTCGGTGAAGGTTCTAAGGACGAATTAGAATGTTGAAAAATCTACTTGGTAAGCTGAAGAGGACATGAAGTCCAAATATTCATTCTTGTTTCTTGCTTTGGATAATCGTGCTTAAGAAATGTGTATTCTTTAACATATTTGTTTGTTGTCTTTGTTAAAGGAAAGTATGATTGTGTTCTATGTTAAAATTGTGCTAATGGATGTCTTGACTCATCATTAGGGGATGAATGAACCTAGGGGAAGAGTGTAACACCCCAGATTTTGGCCCAAAAAAGAATCCATGAGTTTTGAGCTCACTACTCTAACTATGACTCACCAAATAAGTCATAAGGTCTCCTTATGGATCGTTGGGATCGAGTCGTAAGGTGACCAGTAAAGATTGTCTTTGTTTCTACCTTGGTTATGATTTAAGCAATACGAGTCATATGGACTCATTATGAGTCGCAATGTACGACTCATAGGCAAACCAGTATTGGTTCCAAACTCTCTGTCTTGATCACAACTAGACTGAACGAATCATATGGTAAGGTTCTGAGTTATACGGTGTAACTCTGACAAACCAATGATAGTCCAAGTTTCTGCTCAGGGTATGATTAGGACCCTACAAGTAGTAGTGTGTACTCATGAGTCGTCAGGTGACCCATGTGCACTGGCAACAACTTATTTTAATTAAGGGAACATTAGAAATTTCCCTCTGTCCCCACTTAAGACCCACAACTTAAAAACATATAGGGGACCCTATGTTCAACATTTAGCAAATAAAAACATACTCTCTTCACTCTCAAATCCCTAAGTATAGCACACTAGGGTTTCTCAAGAAATTGGTAATTAGAGCTTCCAAGGGTTGATTTCTTTCTATAATTCTTAATATCCCAGACATGTTACTCTTCCCCAAAGATTATTTTATTGGAATCATATGTTTAAATTGTTACCATGTGATTCGATTGTGGTTTATGAAGATGGGTTTGAGGGTTTTCGAATGAATGTCACTTGAATTGAACTCCCGTGATTTTATATGCATTGTTTGGGCTTTATCAATGGTTTTTGAACTAATTGGGTGCATGGATATGGGAATTGAATAGGGTGTCGAGGTTTTCCCCCAATTTGATGATTTTGAATTGAAAATTTGTTATGGAAATTGTGTCCCCTCAAGTCACTTATGTAATTGGTCCTGAAAGATGGTGTGTAACATGATTTTACTTACCTATACTATAGCATTGCATAAATGGTTAAACTAATAAACATGGATTTTGAAGGCCTTATTTTCCATGCTTTGACTTTAAAATTGAAAGCTCGAGGGATAAGGCATTCTACCTGTTTGAATTGATACACTAAAAAGGGATTGAGGCATTCCCCAAAATTTATTTAATGAACAAAGGGGGTCGTGGCATTCCACCATATTAATTTAATGAACAAAAGAGGTCGAGCCATTCCCCCAACTTAATGTAATTGTAATGGAATAATTATAAGCTCGCAGCATAAAAGGTATGACGATACCTATGGTGTGCCTTAGTGGTCAATTCCTTGGTTAAGTAGATGTTTTATCTTAAACTTATTTTAAAATAGGTTTAAAGGGGATTGTGTAGCTAAGCAGTGAAGGTAGATGTCCCAGGGGAACTGAAACTGGAAACTCATATTTGTCGGCATGAGGGTTGGTTTTGATAATCGTGTGCAAATGGCACAATATATATATATATGTATAATATATATGTATATATATATGTATTCTTGATTGACATGGGATCGAGGCATTCCCTAGTCTTCCTTAATACCTCTGGTTTGTGCAGCTAACATGCATTGGGGCGCTTTTAGCAGGGGATGCTGAACCAATATAGACTGTGGGTGCCATTTTACGACAGTTCAGTTACATAGTCTGGGCTAATGCTTTACTTTCATGCTAAACCTTGTTCCCAACCGCAGCATGTTACATAAATGTGGGTAAGTGTGTACAATATGTGCATATGGATTTTATGGTGGCTTTGACTTGCCAATATATTATCCCTTCCCTAAGTTACATGCTAGCGCTAAACCTGCTAACCATCTCCGGATGTTGTATCCCCATGTGATGCAGGAACCAGAGACACTATTTTTTTCTGTATAGTGATAGGTGATCTTGGACCCTTCATGATTCAAATTGAAGTGGTAATCCTCCTTCTTCTAGAAGTTTGTTTCTTCTTAGTTTATTTCGTATCATAGACCATTACCCATTATTTTGGCTATCATCGGGGGTATGTCCTGACTTAATTTTATTTTAGTTAGTAGAGGCTTTATGGATACTATGGATTAGGATTGTTGTTGCAAATCCTAGTATTCATCTTAAGTTAAACTTTCATCTATCTTGTTATATGTTTGGAATTCATTCGCTGCTAATTGTATAGTGTTCTGGTTAGTTAGGTTAAAGGGTGTAGTCTCGAATCCTCAACAAACTTGAGATACCCATCACGGTCAGGCCTTGGTTTGGGTCATGAAAAGTTGGCATCTGAGGCCTAGGTTCATGGTCATTGGGTGCATACAAAGTCATGTTATGTAGAGTCTCTTTTATGGGTATATAGCGCGCCACTCTTATAAGAGAGAGGCTACAAGGCATTTAGAAATGTTTCCCTTTCTTGTGTTCTACTTTTAGGCTGTAGAGTCTAGGATGTTGAAATCTCCTCTAATTATCATTTGTTTATATTTTATATCATGCCTCCCAAAAGATATGATGCTCGAGGAAACTCTTCTGTCCCTCCTGAGGACAATGTGGATGGAACTCATCCTACTTATGGGATACAGACTGATCTAGGGTCCCTGATACTTATTCCCTACATAGAGTACCACTGGTCCCTACTAGTCCTCCTTGGGCTGATGATACTCCTGCATCAAAACCTCAGAGTGATGTGTCTAATGCTGAATTTCGCTAATCGATCCATTTGCTTACTCAGTAAGTGGTCCATCAATCACACTAGTCTAAGTATGTAGCTCCAGTCACTCCTTCTTTTGAGGCCATAAGGGTTGGCAAGTTCATAAGGTTGAGTCCTCTGACTTTTACTGGTTTCAAGGTTGA
The DNA here is from genome assembly GCF_002878395.1 of Capsicum annuum. NCBI lineage: Eukaryota > Viridiplantae > Streptophyta > Magnoliopsida > Solanales > Solanaceae > Capsicum > Capsicum annuum. Next base: position 185,561,873 of record NC_061111.1, read on the forward strand.
GGAGGATCCTCAAGGGTTTATAGATAAGAATGAAAAGATATTTTGAGTAATGCATGCTTCTGACTCAGAGGGTGCGGAGGTCACTACTTATCATTTGAAGGATTTAGTATATTAGTAGTATTAGGAGTGGGAGCAGTCGAGGGGTGAAGATGTTTAGCCAACTATGTGGGATGACTTTTCAAATGCCTTTCTTGATTGTTTTTTTCCTAGGGAGTTGAAAAAAGAAGAAAGCTAAGGAGTTTGTGAATTTTAAACAAGGCAGATATTTGTGAAGGAGTACGCCTTGAAGTTTCATCAGTTATCCTGTTATGCTCTGAAGTTGGTGTCTTTTATGAGGACTAAGATGAGAAAGTTTGCTTTGGGCTTGTCTCAAGATTTGGTGATGGAGTGCAAGGTTGCCTTGCTAAATAATAACATGTACATCTCTATGCTTGCAGCGTATATGCAATAGGTTGAAGATGAAAAGAAGAAATAAGTTAAAATATGGGAGAGATGGTAAGAAATTCAAGTATTCTAAGCATGGTGGAGGTCATTAGAATAGTGGTAGGGATGGCAGGCAATGGAGCAAGAAAAAATAGAGAAACTTGGTTCTTATTTTACGACTAGTGATCCTACCCTAAGCCATCTGATGATCCTCGCTTCAAGAGCAGCAGTAGGTTTATGGCACAAGATGCTAAATCTCAAGCCAGTAGGGCTCAATCAGCTCCATCATGTCCTCCTTGCATATTTTAGGGTCAATCGCACTGTGATTTTCATGATGAGGGAAGGAATAAGTGTTTCAGATGTGGCCAACCTATCCATATTCATAGGAATTGTCCTTCAGGCAATGTTGCTAGGGGAACTAATATTATTTCGATTACTATTTATTCAGCTCCAGCACCAAAGGGTGCTACTTTTAGTACCGACATTGGCCGAAATCCTCTATATGTTCTTGCCACCCGCCAGGAATCTACAACTTCTCCTAAAGTTGTCACTAGTATGTTATAAACCTTCTCTCATGATGTGTATTGGTTACTTGATCCAGGATCTACTCTTTTTTTTATGACCCCTTATATGGCTATTCATTTTGGTTTTAGTCTTAAATGTATTTCTGATGCCTTTTCTCTTTCTACCATAATCAGTAACTCTATTGTGGCTAGAAAAGTTTATAGGGGTTGTATGGTATCTATCTGTGGTAGGAAGACATTGGTTGATAGGATAGAGTTTGATATATTAGACTTTAATGTTGTTCTGGGATAGATTGGCTTCATTCGTTCTATGCATCTCTTAGTTGTAGAACCTAAAAGTTTAGTTTCCAATTCCCGAATGAATCGGTGATTAAGTAGGAAGGTGGTTCATTTCTTATCTAAGAGCCCAAAAAATTATCTCCAAGGGGTGTATATGCCTTCTAGTTCTGGTTAAAGATTCTAATTCGGGGATTCCCTCTTTACAGGTTGTCCCTTTAGTTAATAAGTTTCTCAAAATATTCTTTGATGATTTTATCTGTATCTCTCACAATAGGGAAATAGACTTTGGGATTGAACTTTTCCTGATTAACCGTCCTATCTCTATCCCTCCTTAAAGAATAGCTCCGGCAGAATTGAAAAAGCTTAAGGAGCAGTTGAAAGATCTTCTTGGTAAGGGTTTTATTTTCCCTAGTGTCTCTCTATGGGGTGATCCTGTGCTTTTTGTGCATAAGAAGGATGGGACCTTCGAAAGTGTATAGACTACCAGCAGTTGAATAAGGTGATTGTAAGGAATAAGTATCCTCTTCCTAGGATTGATGACCTGTTTGACTAGCTTTAGGGTACTAAGTACTTTTCTAAGATTAATCTTCAGTTGGGTTGTCCTCAGTTGAAGATTAGGTAGGTGGGTATCCCTAAGACTGTATTTCGGACCTGATATGGCCACTATGAGTTCTCGATCATGTTTTTTGGATTAACTAATGCTCTAGCAGTGTTCATGGATCTTCAAAATCGGGTATTCTATCAGCTTATGGACTTATTCATCAATGTGTTTATTGGTGACATCATGGTATATTCTAAGAGTAAGAAGGATCACCTTTGTATAGTGTTTCAGACTCTTTAGGATCAGCAATTGTACGACAAGTTCTCAAAGTATGAGTTTTTTCTGAATACTGTTACTTTTCTGGCTCATGTTTTTTCTTGTGAGGGGATCATGGTAGATCTACAGAAATACGTGGTTGTTAAGAAGTGGTGTATACCCATGAATCCAATCTATATTTAGAGCTTCTTGGGTTTAGCAGGGTTTTGTGGGAGGTTTGTGGAGAGTTTCTCTTCGATTGTTGCTCTATTGACTAAGTTGACTTAGAAAAATGTGAAGTTTCTGTAGTTCGATGCTTGTGAGGCTAGTTTTGAGAAGTTTAAGGATAAGTTGACTTCAACTCAGGTTTTGACCTTACCCGAGGGTTCTGATGGTTTTGTTGTATATTGTGATACTTCCCATGTGGGTCTGGGTTGTGTTTTTATATAGTATCGAAGGGTAGCGACATATGCTTTTAGGCAGCTCAAGGTTCATAAGAAGAATTATCCGACTCATGATTTTGGGTTGTTGTTTGTAGTTTTTACATTGAATATTTGGTACTATTACTTGTATGGAGTTCATGTTGACATATACTCAGGCTATAAGAGCTTGCAATGCGTGTTCACGAAAAGGAGTTAAATCTCAGGCAAAGAAGATAGCTTGAGTTGCTCAAAGATTATGATATGTGTCTTCACTATCATCCAGGTAAAGCTAATATGGTTGTTGATGCTCTTAAAAGGTTATTTATTGGGAGCTTATCTCATGTTGATGAGGAGAAGCAGGGTTAGTGAAGGATATTCAACATTTAGTTAATCTTGGAGTTCATCTTTTAGATTTTTTGGATGGTGGGGTGATCGTTCAAGAGGCGGTGAAGTTTTCTCTTGGTGTTGAGGTGAAGGAGAAGCAAGTTTTGGATCCTATCTTGATGCAGATTAAGGATGTTATGGTTCAGTAGAAAGTCATGGCTCTTGAGATTTTTGGTGATGGTATCTGAGATACCAAGGGAGATTATGTGTTCTTAATATTAATGGGAAGTAAGAGAGGATCTTGTGTAAGGCTCATTAGACGTGGTACACTGTTTATCCTAATTCGATATAGTTGTTGCATAATTTGAAAGATATCAATTAGTGGAACAATATGAAGAGGAATGTGGCCAAGTGTATGATCTGTCAACAGGTGAAAGTTGAGCACTTGAGACCTGGTGGTTTGTCCCAAGAGATTAAGTTTCTCGTGCGGAAGTGGGAAACAATTAACATAGACTTTGTTACTGGTCTTCTGCGGTCTCATAGTCAATTTGATTTTATTTGGATAGGATGACCAAGTCTGCTCATTTCTTGCCCGTAAACACTAATTATTATGTAGAGGATTATGCTAAGCTTTTCATTCAGGAGATCATCAAGTTACATGATGCACCTATTTTAATTATACTGGATCGAGGTACGCAGTTCTCATCTCAGTTTTAGCAGTCATTTCAGAGAGATTTGGGAGCTTAGATGAACCTTAGCACTGCTTTCTACCCTCGGATGGATAGACAAGCAAAAAGGACTATTCAAACTTTAAAAGATATGCTAAGTACCTATGTAATTGATTTTGGTGGTAGTTGGCTTGATCATTTGCCTCTCATAGAGTTTTTGTATAATAACAACTATTATTCTAGCATTCAGATAACTTCATTTGAGGTTTTGTATGGTAGGATATGTGGTTCTCCTATTGGGTGGTTGGAAGATGGTGAGACTAAATTGTTTGGTCCTTATTTAGTTCATCAGGTTGGGGAGAAGGTAAAGATAATTAGGGATAGGTTTAAGACCGCCAAAAGTTTCCAAAAGTCATATGCTGATTTAAGACATTGGGAGTTGGAGTTTGATGTTAGTGACTGGGTGTTCCTGCAGATATCTCCTAAATGGTGATCAGTTTTTTAAAGAAAGAGATGGTTAATCCCCGTTATGTTGGCCCGTGCTTAGTCTTTTGATGAGTGGGCAATGTGGAATATGAGTTGGAGTTTTCTTTGAGTTTGGGTTTTATCCATCCGAGGTTCCATGTCTTAAAGTTTACGAATTATATGGGTGATACTTCCTTATTTGCTCCTTTGATGTGTATGGGTATTTTAGATTCCTTGTCTTAGGAGAAAGTCCTGGTTGAAATTTTGGATAGGCAAGTCCGTCGTTTGAGGACTAAGGATGTGGCTTCAATAAAGGTTCTATGGAGGAATTACAAGGTTGAATAAGCTACTTGGTAAGCTGAAGAGGACCCGATGTCCAAATATCCATCTTGTTTCCCGCTTTGGATAATCGTGCTTAAGCTATGTGTATTCCTTAGCATATTTGTTTGCAAACTTTGTTAAAGGAAAGTGAGATTGTGTTCTATGTTAAATTCATGCTAATGGATGCCTTGACTCATCATTCGAGGATGAATGCTCCTAGGGGGGAGAGTGAAACACCCCTGATTTTGGCCCTGAAAAAAATACATGAGTTTTGAGCTCACTGCCCTGACTACGACTCACCAAATGAGTCATAAGGTCTCCTTATGGGTCGTTGGGGTCGAGTCGTAAGGTGACTAGTGAAGATTGTCTTATTCTCTACCTTGGTTATGATTTGAGCATTACGAGTCGTAAAGAGTCATCATGAGTCGTAATGTACGACTCTTAGGAAAACCAGTGTTGGTGTCAAACTCTCTGTCTTGATTATGACTAGACTCAATGAGTCGTATGGTAAGGTTACGAATCATAGGGTGTGACTCAGAACAAACAGTGTGATGGTCCAAGATTCTGCTCAGGGTACGATTAGGACCCTACGAGTCGTAGCGTGTCCTCATTAATCATAAGGTGACCCGCGGTCACTGATGACAATTTTTAGTGTTATAATTAAGAGTACTTTAGACATTTTCCTCTTTCCTACTTAAGACCAACGACTTAAAAACATATTAGGGACCCTATATTCAACATTTAGCAAATAAAATTGTACTCTCTACTCTCTCAAATCCCTAAGTAAAGAACACTTGGGTTTCTCAAGTAATTGGTAATTAAAGCTTCCAAGGGTTGATTTCTTTCCATAATTCTTGATATCCCAGACATGTTACTCTTTCCCAAAGCCTATTTTATTGGAATCATGTGTTTAAGTTATTACCATGTGATTTAATTGTAGTTTATGAATATGGGTTTGAGGGTTTTGGAATAAATGTCATTTGGGTTGAACTCACATGATTTTATATGCATTGTTTGTGCTTTATCAATGGTTTTTGAACTAGTTGGGTGCATAGGTATAGGAATTAAAAGGATGTCGAGGTATTCCTCCAAATTGATGATTTTGGATTGAAATTGTTATGGAAATTGTGTCCCCTAAACCCACTTGTGTAATTGGTTTTGAAAGATGGTTTTTCACATGAGTTGACTTACTTACCTATATTATTGCATTGCATTAATGGTTAAACTTATAAACATTAATTCTGAAGGCCTTGTTGTCCATGCTTTGATTTTAAAAGTATAAGCTTAGGGGTCGATGTATTCCTCCGGGATGAATTGATAAACCAAAAAAGGGTTGAGGAATTCCCTAAATTTGATTTAATAAACAAAAGAGGTCGTGGCTTTCCCCCATATTGATTTAATAAACGAGGAGGGTCAAGGCATTCCCCCAAATTAATGGAATTGTAATGGCATAAATGTAAGTGTAAAAGGTATGATGATACCTATGGTATGCCTTAGTGGTCAATTCCTAGGTTAAATGGATTGTGTAGCTACTGTGAAGGTGGATGTCCCAGGGGAACTGATACTGGAAACTCATGTTTTCCAGTGTGAGGGTTGGTCTTGATGACCGTGTACATATGACACACACACTCTCACTCACTCACTCTCTCTCTCTCTCTATATATATATATATATATATGAATTCCCTGGTCATACTTGATACCACTAGTTCATGCAGCTAAGATGCACCGGGGCCCTTTCAGCAGGGGGAGATGAACCCATAGAGCCAGTGAGTTCCTTCTTATGATGGTTAAGCTACATAGTCCAGGCTAATATTTTACTTTCATGTTAAACCTTGTTCCCTACCCCAGCATATTCTTTATATATATATATGTGTGTGTGTGTGTGTGTATGTGTATGTGTACAATGTGTGTATGTGGATTTTATAGTGTTTTTGACTTGGCATTATTTTATACCTTCCCTAAGTTACATGATAGCTCTCATCCCGCTAATCATCTTCGGACACTGTATCCCCATGCGATGAAGGAATCGAAGACACTTTTGCTTTTCATGCACATTGATAGGTGATCTTGGACCGTTCGTGAGTCAGTTTGAAGTGTAAGCCTCCTTCTTATAGAAGGTTGTTACTTCTAGGTTTTTTCATGTCTTGGACCATATCTCATGGTTTCTTTTTGCTATTGTCAAGGGAATGTCCCAACTTTGATTGTTTTCGTTTAATATAGGCGTTATGGATACTGTGAATTGGGATTGTTGTTACATATCATAGTATTCTTCTTGAGTTAGATATTCATCTATCTTGTTATATGTTAGGAATTCATCCGCTGCTAGTTGTATTGTGTTCTGGTTGTTTAGGGTAAAGAGGGTGGTTCTGGTCCTCGGCGGACTTGAGATACTCATCACGTCCAGGCCTTGGTTTGGGTCATGAAAACTTCATTGGACATCCAGGTCTCCAATCTATCTTCCAAATATGATGTTTCTCATTTGGGAGCTAAAAAAAGGTCCTCCAAACACCTCATTACTTCCTTAGGTAATCATGTCTTGGATCCCTTGGTATTGAACCTAAAGTATAGGCCTCAAAAGGTTGGATCAAATTCGGCTTGTTACATCATCCCCTTCTTGAAAAAGATTTATCCTCAAATTCAAACTCTGTAAAATCATAGGGGAAACAAGCAACCATAATATCCTCAAGGCATGAGGGTTAGCAATATAAATAATAATTGTATCACCATGACAAGGATGAACAGACTTAATATACAACCAAGTATCAAAGTGTTCAACCAAGGGTGTGTAACCCCACAAAGAAAAACTACTTAGATACTCAAGAGACTTTGACAAAAGAGCATACCAAAAGAACCATGGTTATTTGTCAACCACACATGTAAGACCATATGGGTTCTACATTTTAAAAGGCACAAAAAACCCCTCTAATTCAAGAATCATATGATTATTCCCATAGCTAAGTGCAACGTCATAAACAAGGTCATCTCACATTAATACTTCCGGCATTAGCTATCTTCAAGAATGGGATTACTTTTAAATCATCACCAAGGTCAAATTCAAAGATATTGCCCGCACAAATAGGTAAGCATATTGCATTTAAGCTCATCATAAAATAAAGTAATGACACCAAGAAATACCACACGAATGAAAAGAAGTGTTACTACTATATTCATCACACAAATATTTGACCCCGATGGCTTTAGAAAGCCGAAGAAGAAGCATGATCCACGCATACATACCTTCCTTGAAGGAAAATTTAGAAGTGAATTCATACTAAGTTGATGTTCCATGAGGAATTATCCATCGGTAATTTTCCTCAAGACTCCTCTCTTGGTAAGACTTCATAAATAAGTCAACAAATAATTAAGTTCATCTAGAGATAGGGTTATACCTTTAAGCTCATGGGACTTACACCAAGATTTAAGTAGCATTTGTCCACCTTTTAGGTTACAAAGCTTTGGCGTAGTGCACACATAAGAGAATGTTTTTTTACCTTCTCATTGCGCCCCTTCTTAAATGAGCATTCTTATTTGTTGGAAATCCTTCCCATACACAACTTGAGTCCATCAAGTGGATTATAAATCCTTAATAAAAATGTTCCATCACAAGTAAGCGTGCCAACAACATCAATTAATTTTCACTTATCATCTTAACCAAGCACCACACTAGGTATATGAAAACCACCACTCTCTAAATGGTCATCGAGGTCAAATGGAAGAAGTATCTATGAACATGGGTCAATGCGGCATCCATTTTTCTCAGGGGTACCAATATCACATGAATATATTCTCTCTACACAACTATATGCAATATCATTAGCAAGTAGAGAGTAAAGAAAAGTTTCATGAAAATTAAATTTAATAATGGTTTCCTTATGAATATACTCACTATTAGATACAAAATCATCACCAAAAGTATCCTCAATAAATGAAACACACAAGATGAAATAGAAATTTCTAAACAAGTACCACTTTCCTTCTCAGTAGAAGAATCTTTAATGTAACACAAACTACCACTAATATGGAAAAGGTTATAACTCAAGTCAACACATGACTCAAGTAATTCATCCTCATCTTTATCAAACAAAAGTGGGATATGATAAAAGGTATCACATTCAAAATCATCACCATCAGAACAATCACATGTTGGGTTTCTCAAATAGTCATGCAAATCAAAGTCATCCTTGCCCAAATGATCATTCTTATTCAAAAGTGAAAAACCAGTATCAACAATTGGATAGTTAGAACAATCTTTACTCAATCCTATATTCTAAATATATTTTAAAAAATAGGATAACACTTGAATTTTAAGCTTACCATCCTTTTTTTCAAGAACATCACAATACATGTGACTAGGTGCCAAACAAGAAGTGATTTCACCATTATCAAACATGATTTTTTTTCTTTGGGAGAGGATAAGTAACCAAATGTGGGGAACTAAGGCATTCAAAATCACTCTCTAATAGATACATGTCATTTTTCCAATCATCTTCATTGATATGATCTCTATGAGCAAAAATAGCAATAGGATCTTCAACACCTAATATGCTCAAAGAGTCACTTTTATTCATACCCTATCAACATTGTCAACATCATCACTAATTTAAACCTCAATAATCACATCACAAGAAACCTTAATTAGTGAATCACTTTCAAGAACAAGTTGATCAACATAAATATAACTTGATAATGAACTATCATTTAAAGCACATATGTCAATGCTAGGCGGGCACGAATTGATCTTACTAGAAAAATTAATTCAGTCATTAATAGAATCACTAGTGTATCCACATCTTTAATATGTATATTATCAACACACAAAAAGGAGTCACTAAAGTTGACACATGGCAAAGGCTCATTAATTAAGCTTACAAATAACTGAGCTATTACTCACACTCAGTTGACTAGCACATTGATCTTTCAAGTTCAATAAAGTGCAAGGGTTAGCTATGTTACCTTGATTCTCATAGGAATAAGTTCGTTCACCTTGGTTATCCTTGTTAGAGTTCAACTCCTCATTTAGGCACCTTTCAAGCACCTCTTGGTTTTTCGCACTTTAGGACTCTTCATTAGATTGGCTTCCAATAATGCCTAGACATGTGTTAAGATAGCTAAAGAGAAGAAAAGTTATATGAGCTAGGATAAGGTTATGAAAACCCGCTCACATCACTCCATAAAACCTCTCTTTTTTCTTCTCTTAGTTTGTCACTTTAGACTCCCTTACTCTCTCAAATGTTCTTCTCTCAATCTCATAGGACTTAGAATAAGTGCTTAAGTTTTCTTGATGAGTATTGGGAAAAGTAGTTGGAAAGAGATAATTTCCTCATTTCTCCACACATGTTTAGGCTATTTTTCTCCTTTGGAACCCCGTACTATTTAAACCAATTGGCTCCTAAACATCAGTGATAAAAATCGATGGGCATAACATCATGCCTAACCTCCTTATAGTACCTATTACGTGTGAATGGTACTTTTATAATATCCCCAACTTGACATCCATCGATTTTATATGGATATATCTTTTCTACAAAAGGTATCCTCAAGTAGTCAATCTACATAGATGGAGTGATGTAGTCCTTATAACACTAATCTTCAAAGACAAGATTAACCCCTAAGGATCCACAAATATGAACCTTTATAACACTAATCTTCAAAGACAAGATTAACCCCTAAGGATCCACAAATATGAACCTTTATTTTAAGACTTTGTCTTCTATAGTTCACATTATAAAGTTTATTGTACCCTTCTAGAACATAATTGAACATTAAATACTCTTTCAATTCTTTCCATATCAGAACATATCCTCTCATGGATTTCTACCAACTCAATGCATGCCTCCTAAGGTGTCTAATGGCATACATGGCTTTCTTGACTTTGTCAAATCAAGGCTTTGGAAAACCAACTAACATTGGCACTCTCATTCAATATAGACCTCGATATCACACCTTTCTTCAAAAGTACAAAGAGTGATCTTGATGGAATTAAGACTCATATCATATTTCCCATAGCCACCTTGGTTCCCACATCTTGACATTTATTCATTAGAACAAGACGTATAAGATATAGTGTCCCTAGATGGGAAAAGGCATTTGACATGCTTCTTTATAGTTCCTTGTTCCTAAAAAGAGACACTTACTAAAGACAACAAACAACATTAGCGTTAGCAAAATAAAACCTCATAATCACTCGTGTTTACACACCTTTGATTGCCTCACAATTGGTTTGGCTAATGTTAAAGATTGTTTATACTTTGTTGGTATGCTTAGTTTTGATTTTCTACTCTTGGCTAGAGTATACACTTATTTCAAGAAAGACAAATAACTCAACATAATCTAACAAATTTGAATCAAGAATTAACCATAAAATAAAATTAGAATAGCATAAAAGAAATAAGATAAGAAAGACAGGACTCAAGAATTAATCAACAACAAAGTAAGGTCAATTACTAGTTGGAAAATTAGTTTTAAGAATCAAATAAATGATTAGAAATCAAGGAAATAGAAACTAGGAAGTTAGAACAATAGATACACCTTATAGAGCTGTTTTGGGTCGCCAAAATAACTTATCATTGACAAACTAGTCGTACCATCGCCAAACTAAGACTCTTCATTGCCTGACTAAGACTATATATCTACAAAATAGCACTTACCATCACCAAAGTAACCATAATATCACCAAAGTTGATAGTAATCACAAAAGTCCGCAAAAACTTTCCAAAATGGCAGAAAATACGTTGGGAGTTTGGCAAACTTGGGACACTTTTGTGTATCACTTAACACCTTTGTAAAGGACCTTTTAGCTTGCCAAAATGAGCGGTAGCTTATCTAAAAATGTTCATCAAGAGGTACTTGATGAAGCTTCCAAGAATTGTACCCTGTGGTCCCCCAATACTATTTTTCCTTGTCCTTTATTCCTTTTGGTATATTTGTTACATGAACTAGTCCTAAACACTTTCCTCTTTCTTCTCTTTTGGATAAAAACATCTTTTTAAATTTTTTTCTGTAAGACATGAAGAATATAAAGAACACTTAAGAATGGTATAAAGTTGTAAAATTCACAACTTCTTTGTTTTAAATTAGAGTTAAACAAATTCGAGATCAAGTCTATCCTTGTTATGGAAAATAATCTTCAATAATTTTTAGCCTCCAATTCCAGGCTAAAAAATATTATCTAAAAACCCATTTGTAATTTTCTTCAAGTCATGAAGAACTCCATGAGCATCAAAAACACCCAACTTAAAACCCCAATGGATTCTACTCCTTTTAGCTCAAATTTCAAATTTAAACTTCAAATGTGAAGGAGAACAAACTCCAATACTCAAGAGCTTCCAATTTCACCTAGATCTACAAACCCATTTAATGATATTTCAAGCTTTTACCTTTAACAATGGTGGATCATTCCAATCAAACCCAAATAAGCTAGTTTCTTGAATCTAGACTCAAATAATACTAGAGAAGACGATTCTACTATTAAAAACTCAAGAAAACATAAAATTCAAAACTCAAATTTTTAAAATACTCCGAAACATTTTGACTCTCTCTTTTTTGTAGTAACAAATCCCTGGAATGATCTTACGCTCATCTCTGATACCAAATGGTACGAATTGACCCACAAAGATGGAATCAAAGTACGAAAATCAAAAGAAAAGAAAGTAAAATATAGAAAATAGACATAAACAAGGAAATTGATAGAAAATAAAGGGTATATCAAACTCTAAACCCTTAATTGAATCAATCCAAATAAGCACCTAACTTTTCTGATAACCTCGAAGGAAATTAATTTACCTTGCAACCATCATTTCAAAGCAATAATTGACACAAACTTATCCAAGCTCTCACACTCTCAAGTATATTCTTTATAGTTCAACATAATTTACTTAATGATGAAAAACTAGATATTTATCGTCTAGCTAAGTTATTAAAAATATGCCCAAAAGTGAACTATTAAGGAGTAGATTACCTAGTTAGGGGATACCAAGCCCATCGACAAAAGTCAATGGTAATCCGCCCTTGTCCCTCTTGGATTACCAAGGTGAACAATTTGTCCTTTGGCTCTTTCTTCACTTTGTTTGACCTCTCAGGCTCTAAGCTATCTCTATGTTGCTTATTTGGAAGTTCAAAAAAGGTCCTCCAAAAATGTCCTGTCTTTCTTAAGGTGATCATGTATTGGATACCTTGGTGTTGACCTTGAAGTATAGGCCTCAAAAAGCTGGAGCAAATTCAACTTGATTCAGTGTAATCTTAAGGGAATGGTGAATTTGATTTAAAGGTCAAGGATAGCTAGGGAAATACTTTCATAGTGAATTTGAGAGACAAAACTTGTACTTGTAGGTCTTGGATGTTAAAATTTATACCTTGTTGTCATATTATAACTATATTACATTTCAAAAGATTAGAACCCATTGAGTATGTTGCACATCGGTATACTAAAGAAACTTACCTCAAGACCTATAGCTATTTCATTCTACTAGTTATTAGAATAAAAATGTGGCCATAATCAACTAACTCTTCTTATACCACCTACAAAAAAAGAACTGCCAGGCAGACCCAAAAAATATAACAAAAAAAAGCAGACAAAAAACAAGATTAGAAACCTATTAAAGAGGGATGTTGATATGACCTACAATACATGTCATGCTAAGGGTCATAATAAGAGAGTTGTATTTTGTCTACACAAACTACTACATTCAGGGAAGTTCAAAGAGAAATAAGTTCAAAAAAATCAACTGTGGGATCTTTTGCAGCACTAACTTAATCTCAACCAAGAACAAATAGAGGAAGAGAAAGACCAAGAGGTTCTACAACATAGGTAACACTTGAATTATGATTTACTAGTAGTTTTATTTTTTTTCCTAATTTTTTCTTATGTATTATAGGTTTTTATGGGTGGTATCACTGAAAGGGGTAGAGGACATATTTCTACTGCCAGTGCTAATAGAGTAAGTAGAGAAAGAGAAAATATTATTGGTGCTAGTGTTAATGGATCAGGTAGAGAAAAGAAAGTTCTCCTAGTGTTGATGGTGTTGTTAGAGGAAGAGGAAATATTGGTTTTGATACTTCTTATTTTGGCGTCAATGGTCAAGTAAGAGTGACACCTTTTAAAAGACCTAGGATAGTTGGAATGGGGGTTTTATAGACAAAATATTTTTATAATCCACAATGTAAGTTAAAAAATTTTACATACATTTTGGGTTTTAAAGTTAATCTTCTCAAGTCTAAGTTAATTTGTTTTTGTCAATGTAGCCTGGAATGTTTATGAACTCCTCCATAGAGACAGAAAATCTTGAACATGACAAACTAATATAAGGTACAAATATAAAGGAAAAACTTTCATGACCCAACAAGGACTTCAAGATTTGAGAGAATAAAAAAAGATGAGGACAAGGTCCAAGGCTGCTGAAATGAATCATTCGAGCAAAACAAGCTCATTAGCTTTTCAATAGATAAAGAAGAGGTTGATTTTATAATTTTTGTGTATTTGAAATAGTAGTGACTTTTTACTTCACTTATGTCTATTTTGTTTAAATTGATTTGTAGTTGGGACAAGATCCATTTGGTATGCTGTTTGTAAATAATTATGCAGTTGTGGCTACGTTGTTTTGATATATCTTTGTAAATAATTATGCAATTATGATTGCAGTATTTTGGGTTTTTTAAGAAATTATTCTGCTATGATTGCACTGTTCAATTATATTCTTTTTGAGAAGTTTAAGCAGTTGTGACTGCACTATTTTGATATGTCCGTTTGAGATTTTATGCAGTTATGACAGCATTATTAAGTGCAAGGTTTGGTATAACTATACTTGTATTTTTCTAGCAATATTATTTAGTCAATACTGTACTTATAGTAACCAACTTGTCACACATATATCCAAAGAAATGAAACAACTACATTAGATTAATAGATTAAGTCAAAGTTCATTACAAAATAGGCTATATCAAATTAATTTCAAAACAAAGAGATGTTACATATCATCTAACAACATCAAAATTCAAAGTAATTTCATTTAACCTTTCTTCATGCATATCATCTCAAGTTAATAGCTTGTAGTTATAGCTAGTATACCAGAACAAAACACAACAAAGAAGTGTACATTCTCTCTAGCCCTCCCTTTAATCATTCTTCTCCACTTTTTTTCTCTTTCTTTAATCTTCTAAATTTCTTTTTCCAACTTCTTCAATTTCATATAAAACATAGTTATAATTGTACTTGGATTATTTAAGCATATCAACTTCTTTAGAAGTTTCTTCAACTTCATTGGCTATACTAAACCAAAATATATGAAAGTGATAAAACAACAAAAAAAAATTAAGTCCTAAAAGTTTGAGCTTTCATAAATACTGAAAATACAAATTATATCCAAGACCTAATGTAACTAGTAGAATAAGGACAAAGAAAGTGGATTTCCAGAAAGGACACTCTCAGAAAAGGCAAAGAGAAAATATACAAAAATCTAAAGAAGGATCGAACATTGGTGTCATGGACAATGCAACAAAAGGGGACATGTGTCAGAAGGGTCAGGTGTGCAGACGAGCTCGTAAAGACTTGAATGGTACATGAATATTAGTTGGCATCAAAAATACTATCTCCATGTGGCCATTCATTGGTTTAGTACTTTAATAGCTCAATCGGGGCACTTTTATTGGCTAACGTCTCACTATTGTAACCAATAAATAATATGTCCTAATGATTTGTAACCTCATTATGATTTCTAGCAAGACAACAGCAACATTTTATTTTTCTTGAACATCAATTTTGTCTTTATTTTTCTTTTACCAGCTTGTTCTAACAGATTTGTGGGAAAGCATCCTTTGCAACCAAGGCCTATCTTCAGAGACATACATACACTCTCAGAAGTACTCAGATTAAGAGTCTTGCTCTTTATTTTGCTTATTTGATCGTCTTAGCATCTTACAATTATTATATTTATACTTGTTGTCTTAAAAAAAGATCATATTACTTATTTATCTTATAACTCAATCGACATTCAAATTGTTGGTAACTTAAAAAAAGGTTAAATTTTAAAACACGTGATCTTGACTTTATACAAATTCAACTACTCTCTCCGTCCACTTTACTTGTTATTGTTTTGCTTTTCAAGGTTAGTCTGCATAAACTTTGATCAATATTTTAAAATATATTTTATTCATCATATTAATATGAAAATTATTGCAACTTATAACATTTTTCGTATTGTTTTTGATCATTTAAATTTTAAATCTTAATAAAAAATTATTCATCTTAAAATATTAGTCAAAGTTCATGAAGGTTGATCTCAAAAAAATAAAATAATAATAATAATAAATAAAAATAAGCAGATGAATAAAATATATGAATTTTGAAGATAAACAAACATCACTTTTATTTTATTTTAGATAAATTTATTTATAGTTATAGTGGTGTTTGAAAAATAAACACTACCACAAATTAAGGAATCTTTTTTCTTTTATCTACATTATTGTAGTTCCAAAATTCAACCGTGTCTTCTTCTGTCATCCTTAGGGTTCGTTTGGTAGAGTGTATTGAAAAATATAATGCATGCATTAGTTAATGTGTGTTGTTAGTACTTTGTTTGGTACATTTTTTTGTCCATGTATAAATAATGCAAGCATTAGTTATACACTCTATTGTGTATTGAAGTGTGTATTAGTAATACACTCCATTTCTTATGTATTAGTAATACAAAGACTTTTAACACATGCATTAACTTATTAAATGACCTTAATACCCTTAAATTTCCCTCTCAAAATATTTCACCATTCTTTTTCCCGCCATTTTAATTTGCAATAGTGAATCTTTTCAAAACATTACACAATTTCTTTTCTGTAACGCCTCGAGATCCCATCTCGAGACGTCACACGGTGCTTATGATCCCGAAGGACCACAAGCTAATCCTTTATTGATATCTGTACCTGTACACTGCATAATATCTGAAATAAATGCAAAAACTGGCCATAAGGTTCAACACATCTATAAATACTCAAAATATAGAAAACCGAATACTAATACATCCGACATCTATCTGAAAAGCCTCTGTACTGTCTGAGCTATGGAGTTTATGGGACATGTCCCTAACTAACTCCGTCAACTGAAAATATAAACAAAATCTTATGTAAATAATAGTAAACTGAAACTCGTCCTCAAAAGAAGAGGACTAACTGCTACGACTACTGCTGCTGACTGGGACAGAACTGCTGAGGAAACTTTGGGTCATGTGCCTCTGAACCAATGGTGCCAAATAAAACACCATATCGCAAATGCGTTAGTACAAGGATGTACTGAGTATGTAGACGTGGTAAGGCTAAATGCAAAGGCTCATGCATGCACAATATCTAAACTGAATAATCATGAAAATATCGCACGAGAACACATACATGAATGCACAGACCATAATCACAATCATCACAACTCTAGATACTGAAACTCGGATACTACTTTACTGCAGGCTGAACTCACTACTGATACTGAGAAATTGAATCACTGACTCATCTGATACTGATAACTGAGAATCTGGATGTACTTACATCAAGGACTGAATTTTGAGCTTACTATTTTCGACTGACAGAATTAGAGATCAACTTTTCTAACATATGATTTCGGAAGCTATTATCAATGATAAGAAATATGATTATATCTGAATCTGACAACAAGAATACTCAATAAAAATCTGATACTGTGAGTAAGCCTGTCTGACAGCATATCTCTGAATATGATATCAAATAACTGTATATGAGACCAAGCCTATCTGACGGATGGTCCATGAATTAATGGAAATTTCTGAGTTCATCTTAGAAATAGATGACTGCATCTGACAATCCTAATTTTTGAAGATTGATTCTGAAATTGCGACTGAATTTGAAACTAAAACTATGGGAAGTAGTTACTTAACCGACAAACCCTAACCTACCACAAGTGGAGTCCAACCTTTAACCCCAGCTGGAAGGGTGTCAATACCATACAACGGGTAAAGACCTCTCTCTGGTCAATCCTCTCTGACGGATGACCCTTACTAGGTAGTCGACCTAAGCCAATATAATAGTCAAATACTCTCTCTAGAGGTGATAGTCTTTACTGATGGTGACTCCTGTATCTTGCGCTGGCTACGCAGTTCTGGAGTTTAGGGATTTCTACTAATAACTCTGGCCCCTCTCGCTGACGGGAAGAGCAGTCATCTCATCCCTCGTTCGGTACTAGTTTCTACTCCCAACTAAAAGAATCTGACTGAATTCTTAACTGAACAAAACTGAACTGAATCTGATACTGATCATGTTTATTAAAAGATTTGACTGAGCTACACTGAGATCACTTAGTTCCGTATCTGATGGAAATGGCATAGAATCACGATATCCGACTGACGATATAGAGCTTGAATAGATTATGATTACTCGAATCATTTCTGAGATTAGAATTGAACACTTAAATACTCGTAGATCTGAGCTGATTACAGGACTGAGGCTAGATTACTAGCGATACAGAAATTACAGAGATAACTGAGATTATTGAGGTTTCTTAAGTTCGACAATTGTCTGAGGATACAGAGTTCTATAGTTCACTGAGTTCTGAGAATCATAGCTCGACTGGAATTATCGTGAAACTGATATGAGGTCTAGACAGCAGCTAAATTATCGGGTATAAATACCCCCAGGACTCGATAACATAAAATAAAGCATAATCATTCCTCCATCATCACAACCATTCATTCATCTTCATTATCATTAAATCATCTCTTCAAGTATTTAGGAAACATAACATACCTTTACCTTTGCAATCATGAAGGCATCGCATCAAGCATTTAGGAAACATCAACATATATTAGCGTAAGAGAAACATGCTACTAAATTATACTTCCTTTAACAAGGTCTTACCTCAAGTACTTCATACCTAAATCAATCTTGACATGTATTTGGACATCATATGATTTGGGAAAAACTTCATACTATCATGTCTCAACTTACTTACAAACCACTTGGCATGTATTAAAAGCTTAGCATACATCAAAGAGCACATAATTGGGGAATTTACTACCATCACATCTCCACTTGTTCACTAATGTCCTTCAACAATCACTAGACACGCACGGGTTCATACTTATTTGGAGATTTCCCACTATCATGGAATAATTCATCCACTTGGGCATTTTATCAAACACTAGACATGCATAAACTAACTCACAATTTGGGGTTTCACCTTCAACATACTACAATGGCCCTTATGTTTCACCTAAGCTATTTATCAAACTTATGGGGGACATGTTTCGCTTATTCAACCATTTCTACAACCAAATGCTATAAACACTCACATAAATTCCATATACTAGGGTCAAAGCTCATAAATCTTGTACACAAACATGAATCAAAACTCAACATCACAAGGAACATCAATTTCTACTCATACAAATCATGGAATCTCGTAAGCATAAAAATCTTGAAATTTTAAGAAGGGTTCTTGAGTTTCTTGGATAAAAGGGACCCAATAATTAACATCTACATACTTTGGGGAAACTCTTTTCTTGAAGGCCTTTGGAGAGATTCTTGATTTCTCTAGATCTTTCTTGATTTTTGCTTGAAGAAGAGAGGAGATTTTAATTTTTTGAAAACCCTAATTTTTGGAGTGGAAAGAGAGAAAATGAGGCCAATTCTCGTGTAAAGGGGGTATATATAGGGGTTGGGAAAAGCCCCTTTTCGTCCTTGGAATTAAACTGAAAATCCCAATTTTTCATGCTGGCGCGACGCGCCATAATCGTGCCAGTTCACTAGAAAATGGACAATTGGAAACCTGCACGACGGCGCGACGCGGTGGAAATCGCATTGCCATCTTGGTTGGGAACTGGAACTATACCGCAATGCGGTGGAATCGCGAAGGCTCACTGGATTTTGACGAATGCCATTTTGGTTGGTTCCGCGATGCGCTAAGGTGCCAAGTGGCACACTGTCTCACTAAAATAGCTCTAACTCTTCATCCGAGTGTCCGATTTGGGCGAATTTGGTATCGATGGAAAGCTTATTCAATGCTCTACATGACAAAAGCAGAAATTAGGGAAATTCCACATGATTCAAAGTATTTCATACTTGGGAAGATATTCTGAAAATTTTAGACTCAAATTTCCACTATACTGAATACGATCTAAGGCTCAGACTGGAAGAGGACTTTGCGGGGTATTACAATTTCCCACCATTTTAATCTACAACAATGAATAATTGATTTAAATAATTATAATACATTTTTATTTTACTTCGAGGGTCTTTAAAAAGATTAAAAAAATTGAGATTATTTCTTAATTTTACATCTTATATTTTATTTTTACTTTGACTATGTTAATCCATTGGCATAATATTTCATGCGTAAAAACGAATGTCTTGCAATTAATCCTAAACCTCTATATACTAAACCTCTATCTACTGGTTTAACAATACTAATTATGTTTGAAATGGCAAAAAAACTTTGTTGCAAAAAAGTGTACAAAATCAAAAAAGAATATTTTTGTAAACAAATATTTCTTTTATAGAAATAATGTAAGATTTATTGTTTCTTATACATCAAACCAAACAATATATAAGAAATAATACATACATAATTAATACAAATATTACTAATATTATTAATATACCATATTCTGCATTTTTCTTATACACTTGGTACCAAACGACCCCTAATTGAATAAATTCACTTTCTCTCTCTTCCTTTCAAATTCAGTGTGTCTTCAAAGCTGCAAAAAGGTTGTTGTACTAGTGGTTCAAAGCATGCGCTAACAGTATGTTAGCATGTTTATTTTAGGTGTTTTTAAGTATAAATATTTTTATTGTATTTGAATATGTTTTTTTTTTTAATTGAGCATTTATTTTTACGTCAAATAACAAAAGTATGCTAAAAAAAAATTGGGGGGTCAAACTAAAATATTTATACATACGCAAGAAAAATAACTAAAAAGGGAAAATAGAAAATGGCTTCTTATTCAAACAAACCATCATCTTCAAATTGGTTTGATTTCAAATTGGTGCTTTTTTTTTTCCTCAATGCACACTTATTTGAGGAAAAGAAATTAAGATATAAATTGTACTTTAATTGTTATATTTATCCTTTTAAATATTATCAAATTACTCTTGAAATTTAGACACATTAAAATAAAGTCAATTAAAGTATCTTGAAACTCATAACCTAAAAAGTATAAATAAAGGATAAAATTGAAAGAAATTTTTAACATGTCTCTTGAAGAATGAACAATTTATTTATTTTGGATATTGAAAAATAAATCAAAAATTTATTTATTTTAAACTAGAGAGAGTCCAAATTATGCCAATAATATTACAAATATAATAATATACATTAGTAATATTATGCGTGTAATAACAATAAAGACAGATAAACAATCTTGGATGAGAGATCTTTGTCCTTTGATATAAATAACTTTCTTGTAACACATAAATTTTTATTTTATATTGTAATATCTTCAAATATCTTGCACCAAATTTAATTTTAAGGATGATAAATAAAAATTAATACATTTAAAAAGCAAATCATGCAATTAAGATGGGTGACTTACTGACTTTTAAGATTTCTTGCATTCATTGATTGGGCCGCTTGTATTTTGATGGGATAGTTACATATTTGGTCGGGCAGATAAAATACTGGGAAATTACATGGAATGTATGTGACTTTTTATTTTTGTCTCTCATAAGAAAAATAAGTATATTTTTATTTTCTTATATCTCAAATATTTTTATATTTTTTATGTCAATTTGTCTCAACTTCTTTTCTTTTTTTCTCTTTCATATTTTTTCTTGATTTTTTCTTTCTTATTTTCTTGTTTTAAATTATTTATCTCAATCATTATTTTTTTTTACTTTTTTTTTTCAAACATTATTTATTTTTTATTTCTCTTTTTTTCTCTCTTTTTAATTCATTTGTCTCAATCTTTATTTATTTATTTATTTATTTATCATTTCTCATTTTTTTCTTCTTTATGTTTAATTTTTCTCAAACTCTATTTTTATCTTTTTCTTCTTATTTTTGTTTTCTCAATTTTTATTTTTTTATTTTTTTAATTCTCTATTCTTCTCCTTTTCTTTTTATTAACCTTTATTTCTTTCTTTTCTTTTTTTCTTTTTTTCTTTTTTCTCTTTTTTTTCTTCTCTTTTTTCTTTTTTCTTTTTTCTCAACTTCTATAATATTTTGTTAATGAACTGAAAGTTTTATAATATGCTAAGAGGATCTTCTTTCTTTGATAGTAAAGTGAATTTAAGGATGTGACTTGTTGTTTGGAAGTCCTTCGGGCTAAGTCTTACCTCTAAGGTAAGAGTTATACAGCTTCTCATAAATCAAAATATAATGTGGTAGGATCAGCTCTTACCCATGTGGCGTAACTTGTTGTTTGAAAATTCTTAGGTTAAGTCTTACATCTAAGGCAAGAGTTATAGAACATCTCATAAATCAAAACACAATGTAGTAGTGTCAACGCTTGTTCATGGGGCGCAACTTATTGCTTGAAAACTCTGATTGAGTCTTGCCTCTAAGGAAAGAGTTATACAACATCTCATAGATCAGTACACAATGAGGTAGTGTCAACTGTTACCCATGGAGCATAACTTATTGTTTTATGGTCTTTGAGCTAAGTCTTGCCTCTAAGGCAAGAGTTATAAGCATTTCAAAAGTAAAAAACACAATTTGGTAGTGTTGGCTCTTGCTCAATGTACGTAACTTTGTTGTTTAAAAATTCTTGGGATAAGTCGTGGCTCTAAGGCAAGAGTTGTAGAACATCTCATAAATCAAGATATAACATACGAATGTCAATTCTTGTCTGTTGGACATAACTTATTGTTTGAAAGTTATTGGGCTAAGCCTTGCCTCTAAGGTAAAAGTTATAAGACATCTCATAAATTAAAACACAATGTGGTAGTGTCAACTCTTGCTCATGTAACGTAACTTGTTGTTTGAATGTCCTAAGTCTTGCCTCTAAGGCAAGATTTTTTTTTATTTTTGAAAATTAAAGTATTTTATTAATCACCAAAAATCACTAACATCTACAACAAGCCACATCCCAACTTGTTATTTTCCAAATAAAATAGCAAAATCAAACTCAAATTCTAACTAGTCTAACAGATACCAAAAGCTATTACAACTGATAAAACTACAAACAACGCCTAGTAGTTAGTTTTTCAAGTCTCCAGTAGCCCTCACAGCACAGATGCATGCCATTTCTCTAACCAGCTCATCAGTTTCCCTATCCACTTTGTCAAACATCCTAGTGTTCCTCTATGTTCAACTAGTATAAAGAGTTTCAGTACAGACTTGTTTCAACAACCTAGCCCTTTTAGAGTTGTCTCTGGTTGCCTAAATAAACCACTGTTGAAGTTGCACGTTAATAGGTACTGGTACTTACAACCACTTAAAGACTCTTAACCAGAGCTGCTTAGAGAAAGAACATTCCCAAAATAAATGAGCACTAGTTTCTGGGGAAGTCTTACAGAAAACTGTCACGATCTGATTTATGAGTCATGATGGCACCTACAAAATTCCGCCAGTAGGTAATCCAAACCATAACTCGGAGCTAACGCAGTGGGTTAGTTTGGTAGAAAAGCTCACTTATAAATAAGCAAAGGTTCTAAACAAAATAAACAGTCAATACAAGCTATCAATCCCATGAACTGGTAAATCCAGTACAAGAGCATCTAATAGTATCAATACAACTCAAAAGTTTAGAATAGTCAATACAGCTGTCTCGATAACTAAAGACTGAATATAAAAGATAGAGGGAAATGGGCTTCTTGAACTCCAAGATATCACCCTATCTCCAAAAATATCAATACAGCATGATCAATAATAAATGATGATAGCTAATACTCAGATCTACACCAAAAAGGTATAAAAGTATAGTGTGAGTACCAAAACAATGGGTACTCAGTAGGCATCATCGGCCGACTGAGTTAAATCATGATATAAGTATGATAAAATGAAAGATATTATAACTAAGTCAAGGTACAGAAATGAACTTGGATCATCTCCAGCACGCTATTCATAAATAAACCAGAATGATAATATAATGTAACAGAATATCACACAAACAATCACAAACTACAAAATTGGCTCTCAACGCCAATTGATGTAAAAAACTCATCGTAGCCTTCCATATGATTGGAGAGTACACTTAAGAGATAAATAAACCCATCAACCGACATAACAACTAACCTTCATCGTCATCTAACAAGAATTCCACAATCATTATCAAACGATCATTTACCAATATGCCATAATTTTTCAATATTTGACAAAGTGTCACATTCCATAATATTGCCATTATTTAAAAATCTTATCATCGATATACACTAGTCACCATTTATTAGCCAATCATCACTTATTAACCAATCTATTCAATTATTAGAATTCATTTATGTCATACCATAATATTACCATTTTCTCATTTTCCAACTTAGCCAAATCGCCTTCAATCTCACACCCTACTATTGTCAACCATAAAGTGTATCATCATAGCATAATATACAAATTCAGACTTGAACTGGTAAATATAATAAATAGCCAAACTCGAATCGGTAAATATAATGAATAGCCGGACTCGAACTGATAAATATAAGCAATGGTCAACTTGAATCGGTAGTTATATCATTAGTGCCATAGTCATCCTCCAAACTTAAATCGGGTATATATAATCAACAACATAACCATCTTTCGAACTCGAACCGGATATATATACATATATATATATATATATAATCCACATCACAAATAGTATCATTAATATGCATAAATAATAGCATAATCAATATGTGTCAACCCTCACGTTAACCAACATAACCATCAAGTGTCAATATTTCTCAATATTACCTGAACATACATTTTCAAGAGTCTAATAAGCGTAAATGTTTTTCCGAAGCTAACATGTCTCATAGCCTAATATAGATTAAAAGTTCCCTCCTAATCCTCAAGTTCCATTTTAGGCAAATTTCTACCTGAACTAGGCTTAAGATATCTAAAACCACTTTTAGATGTAAAGAAAGCCACAATTAGTCCTAAGATAAAGATTTTCCCAAACACATTAAGTCAAGCGGACTAAGGCATCCTTCATTAGTGTAAGCAACTAAGGTTAAACTTACCCTAAACATGAGTATCCAGAGCATTTTTATCTAACTTGAGTGATCTAAGGCATTCTCATGCCAAGCATGAGAAATGAAACCTAATTCACCTAAGGTATAAGGAACAAGCTAAGTGTTTCAAGCTTACAATGTCAAGTAGCCTAAAAGGCTCAACTACTCCAAGTATCGCATTTTCATCTATCCAATACCTAAACCCATACCAATTCTAACACAATATTATAAGAATACTATGAAATAGTTCAATCTAACAAGGGGTGAAACCTAGCCTACCTCGATGTCGACAAAAGCTCAAACAAACTGCTAAACCTTTGCTTTTTTTCTTTTGAGAAACCTCTTCAAGATGTCAAGCTATTAAGAACACATTTGACTTATCAATACAAGAATATCAATACCCATATTGGACCATTTTTCTTCGGGTCCAAAAGTCACATCAAAACCCCCATGTGGGTCCCACTTATAGAAATTGTGTTTCCAAAACCAACCCAACATTCATACAAGATCAAGGAATAATTACCCTCAAAATGGGTAAAAACCAAGCTAAATTAAGGCTAAAATCAATCCCTAAAGATTTTGGGGTTTTGAGCAATAATTCAAGAA
Source organism: Capsicum annuum (assembly GCF_002878395.1). Lineage (NCBI taxonomy): Eukaryota > Viridiplantae > Streptophyta > Magnoliopsida > Solanales > Solanaceae > Capsicum > Capsicum annuum. Next base: position 185,586,797 of record NC_061111.1, read on the forward strand.
ATTTCACCAAGAAAAGGATGAATTCTTATCTTAAATCAGATGATAATCATGAAAATAAATATTAATCTATCCTTCCAATCTCCCGCAAGCTTTAGTTTTAAGTTAACACACTATTTTAGGGTTTATCTCTCAAAGGGAAAGATAAATAATGCCCAAAATTATGGAAATGGGCTCCATTTATACCCAGTCTAGGTTCTCGAAAGTCGCTATCGTGACCTCAAGGTGTGCGATCGCAATATCTGATGACTATACAATCTGTCATGATCACAACTTGCCTATGGCAATTGCACTAACTCCCTATCAAGGGTACCGCGATCACAGCTCTTGTCTGGCGATCACAGTCATATCAGTTGACAGATGAAGACATGGAAATCTTCCTAGGCTCCACCAAGACCTCTGAATTCATCCGAAATTTCATATACGCAAATGAATAATGTAACACACCAAATTTAACGTTTTAGATGCAATGGTGCACTAAAAATTTCAATCTGAGGTTGTTTACACCAAATGTTGGTCCCACGCTCATATTTCTAGTTTCTCTATTTTTCGACCAATAGCACGAAATGATCTCGGGTGCCTCGATACCCAAACCAAAGGTCTACTTAGCTTAAAATTGATATTTAGGAGTTGATGGCATTGTCAAAATTTAAATACGAGGTCATTTTACTAGAGTTTTTTCCCAGTGGTCATTTGGAACCAGTGAAGACTTCTAAACAGGGAATTGGCTCTAAAAATCAAACGAACTACCCCATAGCCAAACTGTCAGTCCCATCAAGTCATAAATGACTTGGGGAAGCTATAGAGAATCTCTAATAGTGAAAATATCCATAAATATAAAAAATAACCTGAAGGGTCATTATAGTATCAACTACTAAAGTAACATTCGTATGCAAAAGTTAAGGATTAGAATATACCTGAAGTCTCAAACAGGTTAAGATACTAGGTCCGCATCTCACTCTCGATCTCCTAAGTGGTCTCCTCCACTAGATGGTGCCTCCACTGAACCTTAACCATAGGAATTTCCCTAGTGTGCAATCGCCTCACATCACTAGACAAAATGATCACTCGTTTTTCTACAAAGATCTAACGCTCCTCCAACCAAACTGAGTCCCATATAAGCACATGAGATGGGTTAGGAACATATCGCTGCAATATAGAAACATGGAACACTAGATAAATAGTGGCAAAATCTAGAGGTAAAGCTAACTCATAAGCCATCTCACCAAATACACAAAGAATTTCAAAAGGGCTAATATATCTCGGACTGAGCTTACCTTTCTCCCAAACCTCATCACACCCTTCATGGGTTATACACGGAGGAATACACGATCACCAACACCATATTTATAATTATGAGCCTTACGCAAAATCAACTAATAGAATATCTATAGTTGTGAGCCTCACGAATGCACGATCTCGTCATACCACTCTACTAATAGTATTGCCTTAAATCTCTATAAATTTTGGTTGTACCAGGGTGAATATAATATCTATAGTTGTGAGCCTCATGCAAAATCAACTAAATTAAGTCATTGATCTGTGGAACACAAATGCGATAATCAAATCTCAAAATACCCTTAAAATCTATGGTGTTCCTCTTAGACTCGCCATTCAATACCTGATGACGAAGGAAGCGAAGCCTACTATCCCCACACTGGCAGTCTCAAATCTACTAAAATAGCGAGGACCTCACCTCCACACTATCAAGAATCCTCCTAGGGTCTAAAATATCAAGGTGAACCATCAAGTTGGCTAAGGACTAAACATCCCATGACAACAGCTTCTGAGAAACTAAAATACAAACCAAGCTACACATACTCACTGTCTTTCGACTCAAGGCATCTGCTACTATATTTATCTTTCCCAAATAATACAAGCTCAAAATATCATAGTCCTTAAGCAACTACATTCTTATACGTTGTCTAGCATTATGCTCCTTTTGGGTCATAAGATGTTGAAAACTATGATGATCGGTGAAAATCTCATAATGCACACCATACAGATAATGCCTCCAAATCTTAAGTGCGAAAACTACAGCCTCCAACTCTAAATCATGAGTGGGGTAGTTTCACTCATTCACCTTAAGTTGCCTATAAGCATAAGCAATAACACGACCCTGTTGTATCAATACACAACCCAAACCGACACCAAAAGTATCACAAAATACGTTGAATCTCGTACCCTCAATAGGAAGATCTAAAATAAGAGTTAAAGTAAGGAAATCCTTGAGCTTTCTAAAGCTCGACTCACACTCCTTGGACCATCAAAAAGGCACCTCCTTCGAGCGAAGGATATTCCTGAAAGTTGTCTTTGGAATATTCTTCGCCCGAATCCTCAATTAATGGTTACCAGATCTTAAGTTAATCTTAGAAAACATTATCGCCACCTAAAACTGGACAAACAAATCATCAATGCGAGGCATAGGATAACGATTCTTCACCATCACCTTATTAAGCTTCCTATAATTGATACACATACGTAAGTTATCTTTCTTCTTTACAAAAAGTATAGGAGCTTCCTAAGATAACACACTTGGTCTAATAAAACCCTTACTAAGAAAATCACAAAGCTGAGAATTCAGCTCCTTAAGCTCGGCAAGAGCCATACGGCAAGGTGTCATAGAAATAGGTTGGGTGTCAAGCTTGAGATCAATAGAAAACTCAATCTCACGGATAGGGGGATTACTAGGTAAGTCGGTAGGGAACACATCAGAAAACTCACAAATAATAGAAACAGAGTTGAGCGATGGAATCTCTATACTAGTATCATAAATATAAGCAAGATAAGACTCACAACCCTCAAAATAAGTCTCCTAGAATGAACATAAAAAACAATCTTCGTCAGCCCATGGTTAATCACTCCGTTCCATATGACAGGGGTATGCTGGGTATGGCTAAGGTAACGATCTTGGTAAAACAATCCATGACCACATGATAGTAGGATAACTAGTCCATGCCCAAAATCACATCAAAATCTACCATATCCAGAATAATAAGATCAACATAAGTATCAACATCTCTAACAATCATAACATATGATTTGAAAACCCGATCAACTACTAAATAATTACCCACAGGAGTAGACATGCGTAATAGCACAGATAATAAATCATAATACAACTCTAACTGTGGTGTAAAATAAGCAGATATATAAAAATAAGTGGATCCTGGATAAAATAAAGTAAGATCTGATTGGCGGCACACCATAATCGTACCTATAGCAATAACATCTAAAATCTCAAAATCGGGTCTAGCAGGTACTGCATACAACTGACCATGTCCACTACTTGGTTGGGCACCTGACTGACCTCTTATCCTGCCTGCCTAAATACCTCCTTGAGTACCTTGGAAACCACCCCTGCGACCATGAGAAGCACCTATAGATGAGGGATGAACTGCTCTAATAGGAGGAATTATATGAGCGGAAGCAATAATCGCCTCACAGAGAGGGCACTCTCTAGAATAGTGAGCAAAACCACCACAGTTATAACATAAACCCAGAGTGGAACCAGAACCAACAGATCTGACTGACCAAAAGTAACCACAACAACTAGAATGGCCAAAAGATAAACCCCTTAAAGACTGACCATCAACCTAACCAGGGTAATCACTAGCACTAGACGAACCTCCGTCAGTAATCTGAAGAGCTGCTTGAATCGGTCGACCAGTGATCTTAGGCGTATTTATATGTCTAAACACCATTATTTACCCATATTTAGACTTATTTTGAGAATAAAAATTATGTTAATTATATTGAGTTTTAAGCTAAATTACGTTTCGTGACTAACCAATGTGATCAGAGATACAGGGTAAATTTCTCATAGATTCGAACGAAAATAGGATGCATATTATAAAGATGTGAAAGACCATGTTGATCAAGTCCAAGAATATGTGTAGATGCATGAAAGAAAGAATAAAAAAAGAGCTGAGGAAGTACGAGAATTAAGAGAAGAAATAGAGAAATACTCCAGTGACGTGATGCTATCTCAATGCATCACGTCGACTGGTAAAAGTTGTGCCTTAGCCAAAATATTATAAGCAACTTCTAGTGCATCAACACGAAGTCAATGCATCGGTCGATGCATAAGTTTTGAGACTTAGTTAGACTTTGAGATGATAATTCCAGTGATACGACACGATGTCAACGTGTCGTATCATGTGTTGAAGAAGTTAACTTAGTCAGATTTTTAAAGGCCAATTCTAATACATCAATGTAATGTTGACGCAACACATTGGCTGAGATGATGCGATTAGCGATGCGTCACATCATGTGTGCAAATCAGGTGAAATTTTCCCAAGTATAAAAGGAACACGTGAGCACAATTTCAAATACTTTTTGGCAAGCATAGCAACGGCGAAAAAGTAGAGAATTCTTTCTTTTAGGGTTCTTATTATTTCTTTTGAACTTCCTTACTTCAAGATAAATTTTGGGTATGATTAATAACTTATTTTTTATGTTTAATTTAAACATGAGTGGCTAAATATCCTTGTTCTGGGGTTGAGGCCAAGAACATGATTACTCTTTGATACTCTTTATAGTAGTTTCTTTTTGGATTATCATCTGGGTTGTTCTTAATTTCTTGAGCTTACTATTTTGACGAAGGGCCACCATTAGAATAAATTCATATTCCTAGATGGATCCTGGAGGAGAATAGTGGGATATAATGAAGAAATAAAGAAGCAAGGTTCTTACCCTTTTATAAAATAAGGGGTGTGAATTAGCATCTAGGATAAGGATACACCAAGAAGCCTTGTTTGGTTCAATTGCAAGAAGATAACTTTATGAATCTAGAAGAATTATGGTATCTCTGTGGGAGTTATAGCTGCAATATTCAATAGATTAAAGATTTGAGGTCGGGAGACCAAGATCATGTCCTAATTCTTGGGAACCAACAACCCGATAACCAATTAGAATGCTTTAACAATAGCGATTTGTATGATTGTTTGAAAAGCCTCAACCCTGGATTTCTTATCATTACTGTTTACAACCATTGCTTGCTTTGCACAAGTCATACACTATTATTTCTTGGTTAATAATTTATATTTTTATTCTTAATATCAAAACCATCTTGATACTTTACAAAACTTACTACTCATTGTCTAAAACTAAAAGTTGGTTAAATTTCTACTTGCTTAATCCTCGTGGGAATGATATCTAATTGTCTAAATCACTATATTACTTATACGATCACGTGCACTTGCGTGTGTGTATGAGTCCCCATAAGTTTTTGGCACCGTATCCGGGGACTAATATAATTAGTGAATTGCTAAATTTTTTATTTTTGATATTAAGTTTAAGTGTTAACAACTTGATCTTAGCGGCTGAATTTTTGCAGGCATAGCTGAATAAAGGACTGGTGAGAGATGAAGAATTGGTAGAGCCTTTTGCAGAACCAGAATACATCTTTCAACAAAGGCGAAGAATGGCTGAACAAAGAAATGAACCAATCGATCCAAATGTTGGAAATATCCCACCTCTGGTTATTCCAGTTGTTCCTGCTGAACCAGCTGCTAGACCTGTTCACGAAGTGGTAATCCCACTCACGAACCATGTGATGAACAGTATTCTCTAGCCAGAACCAGGTGGTCGATTTGAATTGAAGCAGAATATGGTGCAATTGTTGAATTCAGTGAGGCAATTTCATCGCCTTTCACACGAAGATCCGCAGCAGCACATACAAACCTTCCTGAAAATAAGCGATACTTACATTCCTGAAGGGGTGAGTTCTGATTATGTTAGATTGACGCTCTTTCCTTTCTCTCTAATGGGGAAAGCAAAAAGGTGGTTACATGCTGAACCACCACTTTCCATCACTTCATGGGAAGATCTAGCTTGGAAGTTTATTATTCGATTCTTTCTATCTGGGAAGACTATACGCTTGAGGAGTGAGATCTTGAGTTTCAGACAGAAAAAAGGAGAGAATATCTACAAAGCTTGGGAGAGATTTAAGGGTATGCTCAAAAATTTGCCCGTACCATCATCAGTCCAATGATGTTTTTATTCATACTTTCATTGAGGGATTGGAGCCACACATAAAGATTCTCTTGGATTCAACAGCAGGTGGACAGGCTCTTGAGAAGACGTATGAAGATTTGTACACACAGCTGAATGAGATTTCATAAGGGAATCCTGACTGGCATGCTAATTCAAGGAGTACTCCTAGGAAGGTTGGAGGGGTATTGGAGGTAGACCAGTTCACTACATTACAAGCACAGATTGAAGCAATGAAAAATCATAAGATTACTCATCTTAATAACATAAAGTTGGGAATTACACAAACAGCAACCACAGCTAATGCAATCCAAACGGCAAATTCTTGGTCTGAGGTTTGTGAAAGTGGTGAGCATGTAGCAGACGCTTGTACGGCTAATCCAGATTTTATTAACTACGTAGGAAATAAAATTGCCAGGGACAACAAAATTTTGGTAACATGTATAATCCCAACTGGCAAAACCATCCCAATTTCTTATGGGGTGGAAATCAGGGGTAGAATGTAAACTAGTTCAAGGGACCAATATAACCAAATCAATAGTCGGCTTAGAATAATAAGGAAACTGCTCAAGCTAGAAATATGAAAGAGTTAATGAAGTAGTTTATAGCTCAACAAGCACAGTTTGTAGCAGAAATAAAGACTCAATAGGCACAGTTTGTAGCGGAGTTGAAGAGTCAGCAATTGCTTATTAGAAATTTAGAGTTGCAACTGGGTTAAATTGTAAGAGCACAGAATACAAGACCTCAAGGAGCATTACCTAGCGATACAAAAATAAATCTTAAGCAGGTGAATGCGGTTACAACATGGAGTGGGCTACAAACCAAGGAGACAGTTCAGGAGTAGGTTAGCCCAATAGTCACTGATGATGGTTCTAAGGACAAAGTAGAGAAAGAAGTTAAGGAAAAAATGGCAAATTATGAAATTCCTGTGGAGAAGAAGACTCTTCCTTTACCCTTTCCTCAAAGGGTAAGGAAGCATCAAGAGGAGGCAAGTTACAAGAAGTTCTTAGATCTTCTAAAGCAAGTTCATGTAAATCTGCCTCTTGCTGACATTCTGCAGAGTGTGCCAAAATATGTGAAATACTTAAAGGCTATAGTCGCAAATAAAAATCGGTTGACCGAATATGCTACAGTTGCACTTACTGAGGAGTGCACATCCAAGATTCAAAAAAAATTACCCACGAAGCTAAAGGATCCAGGTAGTTTCACTTTGCAGATTACCATCCGACAAACCATTAGTGCTCATGGAATGTATGATTTGGGGGCTTGCATCAATCTTATGCCTACATCGTGGTACAGAAAGATGGATCTTGGGAGTCCCAAACCTACTACTATTGTTTTGCAGTTGGCAGATAGGTCCTTTGCTAGGCCTGATGGTATTATCAAAGATGTCTTGCTGCAAGTGGGATCCTTAATCTTTTCGGTGGATTTTGTAATTCTTGACTTTGAAGATGATTATGTTTTTCTATTTATTTTAGGACGACCTTTCTTAGAAATAGGACAATCATTAATAGATGTATCGATAGGGAAAATGACAATGAGAGCGCACGATAAAGTGGAGGTTTTTGATGTGTAAAAAGCGCTAAAATTGCCAGTTATATATGAGGAGTTATCTGCTATATCTGTTATTGATCTCGAGTCTGATTAGAGGCGGCTATTATCAAATGATCCTTTAGAGCGAGCTTTGGTAGGTCACGATCTTTATGGAGATATGAAAGCATTGGAATTAGTCCAAGTCATGAATACGGTGCTCATTGAAATAAGAAAATTGCCTTTTAAGCCATTGAATAGGCTAATTGATCCATCCCCCAAAGCTTCAATTAATGAAGCTCAAAAATTAGAGCTTGAGGTTCTTCCTCCTCACTTGAAATATGTTTGTCTTGGTTAAAATGATACCTTGACTATTATTTTGTCTGTATGATTATCTGATATGCAGGTACAGAAAGCAATGACAGTATTAAAAAGAAGAAAGAAGGCGATCGAGTGACAAATGTCTAACATTACAGGAATAAATCCAGCTTTTTGCATGCATAAAATATATATGGAGGAAGGTTTCAAGCCACAAGTTCAGCAACAACGCGGGTTAAATCTAGTGATAAAAGACGTGGTACGGAAAGAGGTCATTAAGTGGCTCAATAATGGAGACAGCAAGTGGGTGAGCCTGATACATTATGTCCCAAAGAAAGGTGGGATGACCGTGATTACTAATGAAGAAATGAGTTAATTCCCACTCGTATGGTGACTGGATAGAGAATTTGAATCGACTATCGGATGCTAAATGAAGCCACAAAGAAGGATCACTATCCTATTCTTTTCATTGATCAGATGTTGGATAGCTTGGCAGGACAGGAGTATTACTATTTTCTTGATGGTTACTCAGGCTATAATCAAATCACTATTTCTCCTGAGGATTAAGAGAAGACAACTTTTACTTGCCCATATGGTACCTATGCCTTCAGACGTATGCCCTTTAGCCTTTGCAATGTGCCTGTGACATTTCAGAGATGTATGATGTCAATCTTCTATGTCATAGTGGAAGAATTTATAGAGGTATTCATAGATGATTTCTCTGTGTACGATAATTCTTTTGATAAATTCTTGCAGAATTTAGTCCTAGCTCGATATGAAGAGATAAATCTGGTGCTAAACTGGGAGAAGTGCCACTTTTTGGTAAAGGAAGGAATTGTCCTTGGCCACAAAGTGTCATGTAGAGGACTTGAGATAGATCGGGCAAAAATTAAAGTGATTAAAAAGTTGCCACACCCAGTTACAGTGAAAGGAGTGTGAAGTTTCTTGGGGCATGCAGGTTTCTACAGGCGTTTAATTCAGGAATTCTCAAAGATTTCAAGCCCGATGTGGAAAGTGTTAGAAAAGGAGTCCAAGTTCGATTTCAGGGTAGATTGTAAAGAAGTATTTGAGAAGTTGATTGAAGCACCTATTTTGATTTCTCCGAATTGGGAATTGCCATTTAAATTGATATACGATGCTAGTGATGTGGCTGTAGAAGCTGTTTTAGGGCAAATAAAAGACAAGGTATTTTGCTCTATTTACTATGCTATTAAAGTCTTGAACGATACCCAAATAAATTATACAGTCGCTGAAAAGGGGATATTAGCAATGGTGTATGCATTTGATAAATTTAAAGCATACTTGGTGGTCACAAAGGTTATTTTTCACACTGATCATGCGGCCATAAAATATCTCTTCAATAAAAATGATGCAAAGCCAAGGTTAATCCGGTGGATTTTGTTATTGCAAGAGTTTGACTTAGAGGTTCATGATCATAAAAGAGCAAAAAAATTAAGTTGCAGACCATTTGTCAAGGTTAGAAATGCATAATCACGTTGTTGATGACTCTCTCTGCATTCGGGAAGAGTTTCTGCATAAAAAATTATTATCTATAAAGGAGTGTGAAGTTCTTTGGTATGCGGACATTGTAAATTTGTTGGCAAGTATCTTTTATCCTCCTGAAAGTACAATTCAACAGAGGAAGAAACTGCTTCATGATTCTCATGCTTTTATTTGGGACGAGCCTTATCTTTTCAAGCAGGATCAGGATGGTATTATACGAAGATGTGTTTTGAAAGCTGAATTGCACAAGTACTACAAAGGTGTCATTCATCCCCTTATAGTGGCCATCATGGGGGTGAAAGAACTAAAAGAAAAGTGTTGCAATCCGGCTTCTTTTGGCCAACATTGTTTTGAGATGCAGTAGCTTTTGTAAAGAGTTGTGATTAATGCCAAAGGTTAGGAATAATTTCAAGGCATCGTGAGATGCCCCTAAACAACATCCTAGAAGTGGAAGTACTCGATGTTTGGGGGATTGATTTTATGGGACCATTTCCACTATCAAGTGGTAATTTATACATTATTGTGGCGGTTAATTACGTATCTAAATGGGTGGAAGCTTCAGCTTGTCCTACTAATGATGCAAGAGTAGTACTGAAGTTTGTAAAGAAGCAAATATTTTCCAGGTTTGGTACTCCAAGAGTTATAATCAGTGATGGAGGTACACACTTTATTAATACTTAGTTCAAGAATCTTTTAGCTAAATATGGTGTTAGGCATAAGGTGAACACTGCGTATCATTCACAAATAAGTGGATAAGTCGAGGTCTCCAACTGGGAGATTAAACAAATACTGCAGAAGACGGTTAATGGGCAGAAAGGATTGGGTCGAGAAGTGAGATGATGCATTATGGGCATACTGAACAGCATATAAAGTTCCTATTGGTACTTTCCTATGTCATTTGGTTTACGGGAAAGTATGTCATTTACCTTTTGAGCTTGAGCCTCAAGCTTATTGGGCAGTTAAAAAGTTGAATTTTGAGATGAAAGCGACGGGAGAAAAAAGATTGTTGTAGCTCATTGAATTAGATGAATTTTGTCTCACTGCTTATAAGAACGCAAAGCTTTACAAGGATAAAACCAAGAGATGGCACAATAGACAGATTCAAGATAGTGTTTGAACTCAGACAACTTGTTTTGCTATTTAATTTGAGATTAAAGTTGTTTTCGGGTAAATTGCGGTCTAAGTGGTCTGGGCCTTTCGAAGTAGTACAAATGACACCTCATGGAGCGGTTGAATTATGGAACAAAGAGAAGACTGAGAAGTTTCTAGTGAATGGACAACGTGTGAAGCATTATTTGGCTGATCATGGAGATAAGCACAATGTGTCCATCACTTTTACTGAGTAGTAAGACTGAGCTAAGTCGTGCCACGACGTAAAATAAGGCGTTGCGTGGGAGGCAACCCACAAATATAATGTAATAGGTAGTTTACTTTTTAGTTGTTAAGGACAAAATGAAAAAAAATACAAAAAGATAAGTCATGTCATAATCGAAAATAAGGCGCTTGGTGGGAGGAAACCCATTTTTTCTTACATGATTTTGTTATTTTTGGTTGATGTGCAGAAATGAGAAACTTAGTGGAGATAGAGAAGATGAGAAGAGGGTGAACATTGACCTTTTGGTAAGTAAATAGGTGATACATGGTGAGAAAAAGGTAAGGGGTAAGAAAAGATGCATTAAAATATGAGAAATTTATCCTTAAAAAATTTTTTGGATGTAATTTCCAGTGGATCGATTCTATATAGACACGTCGCATCGATGTGCATCATGCCCACACTTAGAAAAAATTTCTAAGGCTATTTCTAGTGAATTAACACGATATCAATGCGTTGTGTTGGTCCAACAATGCATTACCTATCGCGTCGCATCGGTTGTCATCCAGGTAACACTTAGAATAATTATTTGATACAACTTCCAGTGTGACGATGCGGACTCGACGCGTCGCATCAATTCTTCAACGCGATTGCTGACGCATCGCATCGTCTGCATCCATCGGTAAAAATTTAAACCTAATTTACCCCCTCTATAAATACCTCACCTCACTCATTTTCCCTCTTACTCCCTAAACCCTAGCCGCGCCGCCCCATTTATCCAAAACCCTAAATTTGCTCCCTTTAGAAGTCTTGTCCTTTCTTGGCAATAACAATAAGATTCAGCTTCATCCTCATCCTTTCAACTAAGACCAAGGTAAGTTTTTACATTCTTAGTCGTATGGATCCAAGTGCTCTACATGATGTCATAAGTTGGTTTCATTAAAATTTGTGATATAAAAATTAGCCTAAATTGAAGTTAAATGTCCAATGTTTTGTGTTTAAATTATTTGAACTTTGATTAAATATTAATTTACAATCTTGTTAGAGAACATCAAGGGGTGATGGTGACATGTTATTTTTGGTTTGCTCTTTGTCAGGTAGGAAGTTAATGTACTATGAAATGAGATTCTTGATTTCACTGATTTGGTTACACTAAGGGTCTGAGATCTAAATTGATAGATAATTAAGTGTTTTTCTGCACCATGTGTTGAATTTCAATAATGTAGGATGTACTTTATTCACAACATAATAGCAACTAAGTGTGGGGTGTATATCAATCTTACACTGCCTTAGTAATAACTATTAACTTCTTAATTGGGTGCTATTGAAGTGAGATCAGGTTTAACATGTGAATGAACATAGGTGAAAGTGTTAAAGAGAGGTAATATGCTAATGAAAGCCTATTTGCTCTATACAAGTTAGCATCCACTAGGTTAGTGTGATGAGATTTGTTTAAACTGCCATATCCTTGAAATGAAACTTTTGTTTGATGCTGAAAAATTAATGATGGTAATTGTGTCGAATAAGGGAAGTCTGAGTACCTTAAGTCCCTCTTTTATAAACCTAATTTCACACTTAGTGGTTTCTAGTCCCAAAGGTGCTTTCTTTATGTATTTGTGGGTTGTTATGATTGATAGGTACAATATCGAGTAGCCATCAACAACAAAGAAAGAGGAAGAATGTAGCTGGTACGTCTGAGCCCAAGCATAAAAGGAGTCATCAAACTGATCGGGTGCCCTCATCCCCACATGTTCCTAGGGGTCAAAGGAGGTCCGGGACTAAGGTCGTGGTTGAAGTAGAGAGAAAATGGTATTCGCAGCATAAAGAGTCGAAATATTCAGCTGATCAATTCATTAATAGGGCAAGCCTTGTAAAAGAATATCCATCTATGGTGCGAAGAATAGAGTTGCAACACATGAATTTCCTATTTGAGCAGCCAGTTGAATGCAACTTAAGCTTAGTGAGGGAATTCTATACGAATTAGAACCCAAAAGACTCTAAGGTTGAGGTACGTGGCCATGTGATCACTTTTACTGCTAATACTATTAATGAGCTGCTAGGTATACCCTTTGTGGATGTAAAGCCATTGAAGAGAACTATTATTGAGCCACCATATCAGAACATCCATCATCTCTTTTGCGGCACTCGTTCAATGGCTAAGTGGATTCGCCACAAAGAGAGTGGTACTCATGTATCACTCTCATTTGCTCATTTGAATAGGGAGGCTCATTTATGGGCAATGCCATCCTTATTTATGGTACGCATTTGACTGAGATGACTCGTGATAGGGTTTGTATTATCTATGCTCTGATGCGTGAAGGTGTGGATTTGAATATTGGTGCTGTTATTTTTTCGGCGATGAGAAAGGCTAAATTTTTGGGGGGTCGCAGATATGGTTGCTGACTAGATTTCTGAGGCAGCACGATATGCCCGAGGAGGAGGTGGATTATATACCACCTATTGGTGATAGGCCATTGGATTTTTCCCGCACTAAGGGACCTGCTCCTTATGGTGTGAATTTAACCATGCCCAAACATCAAGCCCAGAATGATGAGATCACAGCCCGTATATATGGGCTCACTATGTTGCAGTTGAAGACTGGGGGCATCCAGCCACCCAACAGAAGGTTCGTGCTGTCGGGTTGGACTACCCATTAGGACCGCATGCTCGAACTATGCTGCGCATTAGCCCGGATTTTGGTGAGCCATTGGATGATGATGTCCCTACGGATGAGGAGAGGTGCATGGGTTATTCTGATGATGAGTCTGTGGATGAGGGGCAGTCATATAATGGTGATTCAGGCGATGACTTTGGCGGCGATGATGGTGTTGATGAGGATGTGATGGCCTTAGTGACATTTGACTGAGCAGGGAGTACGACGCCACCCTGCCTTATGCTTATTGCTAGCACTGGGATAGTGCTACGTTTAAGTGTGGGATGGTTGGTATTTGATCTTCATCTTTATCTCCTTCATCTTCAATTTCAAAATTATGTTGGTCTTTGGATTGAACAATTTCTATTTTCTATTTTTATGTTTTGTTGGGTTTGTAAGTTGACATTATTCCGTTTTTTGGAAAATTTAGTTTAAAGTGTTTGCTTTATTTTCACCCTTCATGGTAAATTTCAGATTACAGTAATTATGTGTGCCCTTTTGGCAATTCTCATTATGAAATGTCATAGTTAGTTGTCTTCCCCTATGATAGATGGATGACGACCATCTTAAGAGGAGTGCGTCTTTAGAAGCTGAGAAAATGATAGGACCCCGGTTGCGACTTTTGAGAAATGTTATGTGTTGGGCAAGATGTTTTATTTTGTGACTATAAATGTAATTATGTTGAAACAAAAGAATGAGATATTTTTAGATGTTAAATCCCAACAAATGTAGTTCGATTTGATTGACTTAATGTTGAATTTGATAAAGAGCAATATCAAAAACCGTAAGGATCCGACTTGATTCTTAGCATGCACTGAGTGAGTGAGTATTTGTTTATATTCTACATGTATAGGAATGAGTAGAACTTGCCCGGTGTGTTTACAAAGCGAAATAAAGGATGTTGGTTGTAGGAAGTGATTTAGTCGTTTCTTTGTTAACCGAATTGTAAAGACTTTATCTACCTACCCTTATGCATGACCTTAGTTAGCCCCGTTAAGACTATAGCCTTAGTGAGACTTCCAAGCTTCGATCCAGCAGCAATGAGTCCATCCCACAACTCATTATCAGACATAATGAGTCATTGTATGGACCCGCTGTCACAACAGTAAGAGATTTATAAATCTCATCCCTGATCATGACTCTATCTAATGACCCGTTATCAGTCCTAATGCACCGCTAGGAGAAGAGTTTCCATCATAATAGTGAGGGCCCAAGAACTCAGGTCCTCAGGTCATGACTCAGACAACGACTCATGACCTAACAAAATGAGTCGTTACCTAAGTCGTGACGACTAGAGTGGATATTTTCCTACATGGTTTAAAAAGGGCTATTTGGTCTTTTCCCATCCTTTAGGCTTCCCCAGGAGTGATATATAAGCCTAAACATCCCCAAATTATTCCTTAAATCATAAAATCAATTGAGATCAAGAAAGAGAGTGATTTATTCTTCTCTAAAGCCAAGCTAGGGTTGCTCAAGTTCAAGCATAATTCCAAGGACTTCTCCAAGGGTTCCACCTTCTGGTATGCAGGATTTCATCAATGGGTCCCTTCCACCTATTGAGTCCAAAGAACTCCTAAATTCTCAAGTCGAATCCCTTTTCTCCTTGTATTGGTTTCGAGGTTAAATATAAGTTTCCTTTACTCTCATCAGTTTATGTGTGTAACCAAACCATGAATACGTGTGTTCCATAGAGATTAGTGTTTCCCCATGATTTAAAAATCATAAATTACCGCATATGATAAGTTTTTGAGTTTTGGATGAAATTTGTAAAATCTCTTTATCATGTTCAATCAATGTTATCATGTTCATTCGTATTACTAAGAGCTGGTGGGTTATGAACACCCGATATCTAGATAATCATGCATACATTAGTTTATAGGCTATGAGCCATTAAGATTATGACTAAGTTGCTAAATTCAGAATGTTATCATGTTGAGCATATATCAATTATCATATCATGTTAAGAATTTATTAGTTACTAGTGTCATTCCATTGGGAGTAGTACTTTGCACCGAGCAAACATAGGGATAAAGGTTCACCCTCTAGTTGAGGACTGATACCTTTAGTAGAAGTTCCTAAGATCTACAACTACCGCACCATGTAGGTTATAAGGGGTCACCTGCCAGTTGAGGACTGACACCTAGTCCTTCGAGACATCAATTTAGTGGATCCATGCCAGCCAGTGTAAGTACCCTTGGCAAGGTACTAGCACCCTTGGCAAGGTACTAGCACCCTTCTAACTGGGTGACAGGTTGGACCCTGATTTGCTCAGATTGGGGAATATCGGCTATTGTGAGCTCCCACAGTTTCTAGTTTATGTTCAGTTATGTTTCAACTCAGTTTTGCATGAACTTATATTCATTATTCAGTTTTCATGCAGTACATGTTGATACTTGGTGTTGCATTCAGTTATCACATTCCATGCTTAGCTTATATATCAGTTAGCTTTCCATCTTGCATGATCAGTACATTCAAAGTACTGATTGCATACTTCTTTGCACTATATTGTCTCATAATATAGGTTCGAGCGCTCAGTTCTCAAATCCCATCTAGTTCATTCCTGTGCCTCTCAGCAACAATTATGATGAGTCCTCATCCTTCGAGGACTAGTTATCAATAGTTATTTTCATCTTTTCATTTTATTTCAGTCAGTTAGAGTTAGTTGGGGACTTGTCCCATCAACTCCCTATGCTTTATAGGCTTTCAGGCAGTTAGACATATTTTCAATGTTGTTAAGTTTTCAAAGGGTGTTGGTATTGTTCCATTATCATTTATTATCAGATTTTCCAGTTTAGCTTCCATCCATTATTTTGTTATTTTCTTCAATGTTCATAGTGTATACCAGACCATGCGTTAGCTTGGGGTCTCTTATGACTCTAGGCACTGTGTTACGACTAGGAAGTAGTCTCGGATCGTGACACAATTTCTCTAAGTTAAGAAGTTTGTCCTTCTCTTGTTGTGCGAGGGCATCAGAATGTTGACCTCTCATGTGCTTTTGTAGCATTTTGATTTCTTTCTTGAGTTGCTCAATCTTTACCGAGACACCTTTAAAGTTTTCATCATTCAGCTTCCTAAACTGGGGTCTAAGCTTCTTCAGTTTCTCCTAAATTAATTTCATCTCTCCATTTGTAGTTTTATCTTTCCAAACTACCTCAATGATAGGCATAAACTTAGTATGTTCAGCCCATACATCAAAAAACTTAAAGGGAGATTTGATGTGTTGCACTCTTACGTGTAGTGACATAATCATTGGAGCATAACCTGAGAAGTAAATCTCTCCATAATGAGTTAATGCATCCCCATACTGTGTCATCCGTTCTGCATTCCCTAAAGTTCTATCAATCCCTCTATAAATCCTATCATCACCAAGTTGCTTATTAGTCCACGAAAAATAATCTCCTCCCCATGATGCTTCAGTCAAGTACAGGTTGTATACACAATCAGTAAAATCTTGAATTTTAGTTGTAGTAACTTGACTTCTATTCATTCGATCAATGACATAAGGTGGCATTAAAATCACCACTAATGATCCAGGGTAGATAAATTTGACTTGAAAGTTGTTCCAAATGTGTCTATAGCTCATTCCTTTGCTCCAAGGTATTATGACCATAAATAATTGTGCGACAACATTCAAGGGGGTCGTGCTGCTTAAGATATAGCAATGTAAACTCTTAAGAGGTAGCCTATAATAGCTGTACATCATCTAGCCTTGCATCCCAAATTATACAAATCCTTTTATTAGTTGCATTATATTTATACAGCATATCCCAACCAGGAGCCACCAATTTGGCTATATTAATAACTTTATTTTCCTCAACTCTAGTATCTACCAAACCAGCCAGAGAGATTTTATTGATCTTGAGATAAATTCTTAACTCCTTATGCTTATATCTCTTATTTATCCCTGTAACATTCCACACTACCCACTTCATTGAAAATGTAAATCTCCACCACCCTTATCAATAGGTAGTGAGGGGTACATTATCTCATGGCCAAAGTCTTGTATTACACTAAATCCACTTCTTGTTGGATTTGTTATACCAATCTGTTCAGAGTTGCTAGCCTGTGATGTCATATTTTTTCCTCCATATCCAGAGAATTGCATCAACTTTCCATGTTTCTAGGCAACAGGAGGGATCTGAGTAGTCTGTTGGATTGTAGTTATAGGCATGTCCTGCTGAAGATTATCCTTCTGTGTAGGGGTAATATCTACTGGATCAGTAGGTTGTGGTCTCGAAAACATATTACCAGTGATGTGCCATTCTTAGATAAATCTTCTTGCTCCTCTTCGCCTACCTTGTTGTTCAGTTGGTCTAGGCCCCTCGTTAACTACTTTACCACAATCATGACCTATTTTCTAAAATTTGACAGAATAGAATCATACTCAATGGGTTGACGGAAAGTTCTACCCATGGAGTCGAACACTTCCATCTCCTCAGGCAGTGGTTTTGTAAAATTAGCCTCAAGTAGAACCCTTGCAAAGGATATTATAGTTTGTTGAAATGTACGAGCATCAACATAAAGTAGTGTACCTACTGTACTGGCCATCTTACTCAACTGAATCAGGCCCGAAAATTCATGTTAGGGAATCACACCCAAATCAAAATATCATATTCTACATTTAGATCAAAGTTTGGGGTCCATGGTTTGAGAATAATAGTCTTGCTACGGACTCTATATGAACCTGAATATAACACTTCCTTCATCTCCTCCTCAGTTTGAAATCAAATGATAAAATATCCCTTTATATGTAAAAATAATTCAGGTACTGCCACTTTTGTGAAAAGTTGGACAATATATTTCTTCATAAAATTAAATCCTGGTTTATCACCCACTACATAAGCAATCAAAGCTGATTTTCAGTTTTGGGTTTCCTGCTCCACCTCTATTTTGTTCAATGTAACCACTAATCTTCTATTAACTAGCATAGGAGGGATATAAGAAAGAGTTACTCCATTTGATGTACATGAATTTTTAGGGAATAAATCCTTCCATGGAGAGTCTAGTAGGGATTCAGGAGCTTTCAATTTTTCTTACGACCCCTACTTCTTTGTTGTTACTGACACATAGGATTGCTTGGGCGTTTCATCACCATAACTCTTCCCCGCAATTGACTGACTAACCGAAGCACTCTTGCTCACTCCACTCGATGATGCCAAGTAAAGAGGTTGGGTTGAAATGTGAGGCGGAGTCTTCGATTGGGTAAGCACAGGGGTTGGAACCCGTTGAATACTATCTCTGGAGTTTCAACTATAATCGTTGCGCTAAACAAGCTACCGGCTGTGATTTGATCTCTTTCTAGGGTCTCCCTCGCCGTCCCATGGCAGGGCATACGTTAGCATAACATGCTGCTGGAATTTCCACAGAGAGTTTTTTTAACTTTAAATAGAGGTAAGATTTATGGAACATATCATAAATCAAGATATAATGTAACATAATTTATTGTTTGAAGAGAATTGAAGAATAAAAAATAATAATAGAAATTATAGAGAAGAAAAAAATAAAAATTAAAGAGCATAAAATAAAGAATGAAAATAAAAAAAATATAAAAATTCAAAGAAGAAAAGGAAAAAATATTAAAGTTGAGAAAAAGGAAAAAAGTAAAACAAAAATAAAGGCCAAAGAAAATAGAAGAGAAAAAAAAAATTGAAAAAACAAAAGTTGAGAAGAGAAAAAAAAAAGTAAGGTTAAAAAGAACAAAAAAAGAATAGAAAAAAATCAAAGTAAAATAAAAAAAAATAGAAGTTGAGTGGAAAAAGATATGGGTCAAAAAAAAATTAAAAAGAAAAAATGAAAAAAATATAAATAAAAGTAAAATAAAAAAGAGAAAAAAGTAGAAGTTGAAAGATAGATAATATGGAGTTGTTTAGAAATATTTGAGATATAGTCATATAGATGAACAAATAGATATTTATCCTGTACATTAAAAAAAAATCTAATTTTGTAGGACTATTCTTATGATGGATATATGTCACCAATTATGAGTATCATTTATGTAGTTTATGCTATAAAATAATTACATTTTTTAATCAAATACTCCCTTTATTTCTTTTTTTTATTTTTTATTATTTTATTTTTGAGTAAACAATATAAATCTTTTTTTACTTGAAATAATTTTTTGTTTGAGTAAACGATATAATTTTGACTAATTTTAAAATGTATCTTTTCATTATATTAATATAATAAAAAATTATAATTTCTAATACTTGCATAATTTATAGAGAGAGAGAGAGGGAGAGAGGGAGGGAGAGACTATTTCTTCATTTCAATTCATTTATCTAATTTTAACTCGATATGAAATTTAATAATAAAAGAAATTTTAGATTTTGTGATTTTAAATTAAATATATATAAAATATAAGAAAATAAAATTAATCTTGTATCTTTAATATATCAAATTGATAACAAAAGTTAATGAGTTGTCAAAAGAAAATTAAAAAAGAAATTATTTTTAGAATGAACCGAAATAAGATAGAAAAGGGTGCCCCATACTCTTACAAATACTCCCTAAGTTTTTTTGACCTATTTTTTTTTTTTTTTTGGCTTGAGTCAAAAGAAAATATCATTTTCCTTTTAAGTTGTTTTTAAAATTTTACTTTCTACATAATATATTTAAGACAAAAAGATTAAAAGTAAATAGTATTTTGATATATTTTACATAGTTTTAATTTATTATTATGAGCTTTAAAAAAAATTCTTAAATTTCGTACTAAGTTAAAATAGGCTAAATAAATTGAAACGGAAAGAAGTATAAGTTATTTCCTCTATTTCGTTTTATTTACTTTTTTTGTTTTTAGTGAATTAATTAAATTAAATTTTAAATTTAAATTAAATTAGATTAATTTAATTTTTTAAAAATAATTAAATATTTAAAAATTATATAAAAAAATATTATAAATTATAAATTTAAAAAAAGTTAATTAAAAAATATATTTCAAAATATTCAAAGCTTGTATTTTTTAACTTAAAAAAACGGGGAGCAAATAAAACCGATCCGAGTACGTTATATTTGCCTTTTCATGCGGACAGGCCACATTTTACCCCCTATTTTGTCGGCGTTGTTGGTAATTTCTGAAACAGGACCCACCATACATCATTCATAAATGCTCCCATTCAAACGGACAGCTACCTCCAGGTTCCAGGCCCAACAATCTTCTTCAAACCTATTTATTAATCTGTACTTAGATTATATACCAACTGATGGTTTAGGCGATTTGGTCGTGTTCCCTATTCTAAAAAGCAGGGTGTTTGATAGCATTAAAATCTAGTCAAATTAGATTTTAATTACTGTTTTAATTTTTTTAGAAATTGAGAAGCTTGATATTTTTAGTTTTTTACTTTTTAGGTTTGACCAAAATATTTATCTTTTATCCCTTATATTTTCTTTTAATTCCAACAATATCGTAAATTTTGTAGCTCTTGATTTTTCTTTCTTTTTCTTTTTCCCGTTTTTTTTTTTCATCTTTTCTCTTCAATTTTCTCTTCATCTTTCTCCTTTATTTTCAGAGAATCCATCATTACATAAGAAAACACTCAAAAATTTTATTGTCAAATCGAGCTTGTGGTAAGTTTTTCTCTAACAGTTCATATAGAATCTCTGCATATTATTTAAATTTTAAAAATTGATTCTTTTTAATAGTTTGTTTCATTCCTAAAAAAATTTTATTGTTTACAAGCTTGCAATATTACAATATAATACTATATTTATATAAAAAAATATCTTAAAATTTTTATTTTTTAATATTTAAAAATAAAAAAGTAACTTATATTTATAAATTGACCTGACATAATCATTTTACGTTGAAAGAGTATTTAAATAGAAATTATTTTTGAAGTATTAAAATTAAAAATCATAAATAATTCACGTTATTATGTGTTAACAACTTTAAGGATATTTAAGTTATTTTGACAACAAAAAAGTGATTGACAACACTTGTTTGCCAAACACATCAACAGATTTTTTTCAATTTCAGCACTTCTATCCAAATACTTATCTGCTTAATTTAAAAGTACTTATTTTAAACTTTTAATCACTTAAGCTAAAAAATAACTTTTTTAATCCTATCCAAACGGACTCTAAGTTATACACTTGACAACTCAGCCAAAAATAATTACATGGTAGTTAAATGTATAAAAATATACTCTCTCTATAAATGTGACATACTTTGATCAGACACACAGAGTTTAAGAAATAATGAAATATTTGATACAATATTTATTAAATTATTTTTATTAAAATATTATGTTATTACTATTTTTAATTAAGTGAGATCAATAAAGATAAAAATGAAATTATATTTTTAAATAATTATAAAAAAAATAACATTCTTTTTGAGGTAGTGCCGGAGCCAGACTTTTGGTTAAGGATGTTCATATTTTCTCTTGGGCAAAGAACTGGTTAAAAAATAAAGAAAATAAAGCATTGCTGCACCTGCCAAGGTTCAAAATCGGGTTGTTGATGCGAAAATGCACACTCTTGACCACTGAATTATGCTTCTTTAGCTTGTTAAGGATGTGCAACAATATGTATATAATCATAAATAGATAAAAAATATTTATCTGACCACCCTTCGTTGGCTGTGGCTCCACCACTGTTTTGAGGCGGAGAAAAAAAATTGAGGGAGGGAATATATTTCTTGGCTATTATTTTCATAAACCGCTACTTATGTCAATTTTTGTCCTTTTTTATAAGAAGAAAAACAATGAGTCAAATTTCATTAGGGAGTGCTCCTGTCGTAGTGTAAGCCATGAAAAAACCTCTATAATTATCTACAGTTAAAATGATAGGACACTTTACGTAAAGACACATTTCCACGTGTGCTTATAGGGTTTATGTTCCTCACTAGTTACTGAGTGAAGTGCCTTGAAAGAAACGCCAAATAAGTGGCCAGTTGATTTGGTTTAAAGACTTTGGGGAGCTGAGATTGAGATTTTTTTATCTTTATGAGAAGAATCCAAGAACAATTGTGTGTTTGATGGAAATTCTGTATTGGGATTGACAAATTTTTTGCATTTTTATTGTCTTTGAGAGAATTTGGTTGGGATTTTTCTTTGGCAAACGTGTTATTAGTGGAAGGAAGAAAACCATTAAAATAAGGAAAAAAATCAAAAATACTCCTTTATTTTTATAAATTGACTAAGTTTGTCCTCGTTTTATAAATTGACTAAGTTTGTCCTCGTTATACTATGAAATCAAATATATCCCTATCATTAGCAAAGTTATCAAAAATATATAGCATGCTATTTGGATGAGGTGGATGTCACATGACATGCCACTTCAGCAGCAAATTTTTTTCCTTTTAATTTTTTACTTCAAATGTTATTAATCATTTATTTTGTAAAACAGAAAATTTATAATATTAAAAAAATTAATGAAAAACATTTTTAGCCACCGGTGTCACATCACACCACCACCAGTCCAATGGAGACTTTTTTGACTGGAATTGATTAACAATTGATAAATTAATTTGTTAATTGATAATTGAAAGATCGATTGTTGATTGAGGAAAAAGATGGTATCTGCAAATAAGTAAATGGTTGTTTACTGCTTGATACATTGGTGTCTTACTACAACAAAGAACAACTTCCTCCGCCGCCGCCGTTAATGTCTCCCCTCCATCGGCGCCAACGCCATTAATGACGAGCTTCAAGCTCGTCCGAACCATGAGCTTCTTGGCTGTAAAAATGAAGGTGATGGTTTGTGGTGGACTGGTGGTGGTGTGACGTGACACTGGTGGGCGAAAAACATTGATATTCATTAATTTTTTTTTTAATATTGTAAGTTTCTTTTTTCACAAAATAAATGATTAATAAAATTTGAAGTAAAGAAATTAAAAGAAAAAAGAAAATCTGAGCATGTCACGTGCCATCCACCTCATCCAAATATCATGCCACATGGCTCTCACCTTGCCATGGTGGAGAGGTGTTAAAAAGGGAGTATTTTTAATAACTTTGCTAGCGACAGAGATATATTTGATCTCATAGTATACGAGAGGCAAACTTAATCAATTTATCAAAGTAGAGAAATATTTTTTGCTCTTTTAAAATAAATATTTTTTGCTCTTTTAAAATAAATATACGGAAGACTTTTTCCTCTTGCAAGAAACTTCAGCTCAAATTGCATGAACCTCTTGGAATTCTACTAGGGGGATTACTCTCAGTGTTATGTCACGAGTGCAAATTATTTTCGGAAACCCATATAAAAATAGATCAGTTTTGGGATCGGACAAACTATCATGGAAATGAAGGATGTAAAACAGAATTTGATACACAAAATATGCTTAAATTTAAGATTTAATCTAAAATTTTCATCATTTCCATGGCTCTTTTTTTAAAAACTGTAATTCCATGGCTCTTTGAACTTACAATCCAATTAGTAGTTGCAGCTACTGGTTCAGCCTCACCACTATGGGACTAGTTATTATAGAGGAAATAGATCATGCGAAGAGTAACAACATTATGAGGGAGCGGGGGTCGGGGGGGCCAGGTGTATGCAGAACTTACGAACAATGAGAAGAAGAGAGAGAGTAAATTAAGTCTGCATTAATCTGAGAGCTTCACCATGAATAAGGTTAGTTATCTACATAGTGAATTTACAAGAGCAAATTAAGTGTTGATAATACATGGCCTACGTCGGTATTAATGCCATAATTTGGTTTCTGATGATTCCCATGCACTTCTGTATTTCAGCATAGACTGGAAAGTTTTGTGAGCAACAGGGTTGTAAACTTGCTACAGCAGAATCCAGTACTTTTGCCATATCAGCTGGTGGAAACTGTCGTTCTGTACATTTCTGCAACCATGTACAACAGATAATCAAGTTGTGTCAAGCATAAATATGGACAATAATGACAACTGTATGGGTGACCAGATATGTGAACCGAATAAGCAAAAGTGAAGTGCTTTTAGAGAATATCATGCGCTGCCATAAAACACTAGGTCATTTTTTACCTTTTGGAGTTGAGTAGCAAGAAACATGTAGTTTAAACTCATATCCAAGGTATTCGGACATATGAAGATGGAGGTCACAACAATGTTTTCTATACTGGCGATCATGATAATGTAACACACAATGGAGACTATAGATCATCTTTTTTGCTCCCTTTTACATTAAAATTAAATAGGGTATATCCTCCTCCTCCAGGGCTATCTAGCAATCTTAGATGGCATTAAACTTGGTGAGGAAAGAGGAATTGCTCCTTCAGTCAATCTGCTTGAGTCCTCTACTTGTCCCTTTATTTATCAGTTATCAAAAATCACAATACGCTGCTGTCTTCGCTTGATAAAGATAATTCTGTAATCCAGATATCAAGACAAGAAGCATCTTCTGGAGGTTATGGAACATTTAATGTCCGTGCAAACAAGAGGCAACCAATACAGAATCTAAGGTCGCGAAGGACATGGTATGTTACCTAAGCAAACGTAATTTCCATGCCAAACATTCTAAAGCAATAATATTGTCACAAAAGCTAGTCCAAAGAAACAAAAAAAACTTGGAAAATCTGCTTGAATTAAGGAACAAAAGAACTTGCCAACAGAATACAGGAAAAGAACCGGGGTAACCAATATATTTACCTGAATCATAAGCAAAGTAGCAACGCATTTGGTGATAAGTTCCGAAGGAATTTCTGCTTCATTTCTTCTATCTGACACATTCTTTGACTTAAGATCAGGTGGCTGCAATAGATCAATGCAATAAAAATCAATTGATATAGAGAAGCAAAATAACCATTAAGCAATGGTAAAAAATCTCACAATTGGCATGCAAGAATCATCTAGTGGAATCCGATCATTCACATAATCAATAGCCTCCTCAATCTTCTCGGTGGTGTTGTCTCTACCAGTATATGAAAGCATCGCCTACACAGGAAAGTTAATCAGTCCTAAAACAATATACAGCAACATGCAGACGATAATGATGAGATCACAAACATGATAACATCAATAAGAATTAGGACAAAATGCATAAACATAAGCTTTTAAGTGATGCAAAACTCTGGAGGCATTAAACTGATAAAATCAAGTCCAAGCAGATCACATGATGTCTGATAATATTAAACCTGGTTAAAAAATAGTAAAAGGTTTAAATGAACTAAATTTCAATTTTTTTCAAATAGTCACTGAAAGTCCAATTTTTCTCCCATTAACTTTGATCCTGACGTATTCTCAAAATATTTGATCCAGTTATTAACCAAGATGAAATTGTAACCACCTTTATGCAAAATTACATAATATTACTGCATCTTTTCAAGAAATGCATTTCAAAATTCCCAGTCCGCTGAGGTAAATTAGGGAATGAATCAACCTGGCAACCATGCAAAGGAGGTTTCTGAAGAAGCTAATAAATACTAACATGCTATGGTTAATCATAACCCTCTTTTAAAAAGAAAAAATTCAAACATGGAATCTTAAAACCGATTTGGGTCACACCACCAAGATTCCCAAGAGAAATAACAGTTGAATGTCTACCTGCACCGCTGCATCAACCATAGTCCAAGATTTGATTTTTGAGCTTTCTATTATCTCGTTGACAAGGAACCCTGATTCCTGCGGTTGACTCGTACAACGATCAAAAGTGCTCAAAATACTGGGATCAGCAAAATTTGGAACTGGCCTTTGCCATGCAAGTGGAATGCTTCCATGATAGGTATTCCGCTGTCTCAAACGATATAAAGCAGAAGAAACCTGCCAAAGCATATGAATGTTATAGCAAACTTTGAGCACATTAGAAATTTAGATTCTTATATTGAGGATAAACATACCTGCTCATTGACTTCATTTAACTGTATTAGCACGGCAGCATATTGCTTCTTGAAAGGCTCCGAGTCCTTGAGAGAACAGTCATCACTCTTTTGGTTTTCCAAAACATCATCATTCATGAGACTCAACTCCAAAACCACTGCATCCTACACGTTCAACCTAATGACATGAGCTCACTGCACATCTGGCATAAGATATTCATGCCTTTTGTATATTTAACATCAACTAGAGAAATACATCTATTGACACAAATCCTGAAACACATACATTGAAATACAAGAACAGCCAAAACTAAAAATGAAAGACAAGAAGCAGTCCAACTCTAAAATAGAAGAAACCATTCATCAATTTGGTAGCAGCATCTGCTCAGAGTAGCTCCATCTACCTTAAATATTCTCCGCTACAAACAGAACAGTAAACACAGTTTTTTCTCAACAACAAATACATGCTCAACCAATACCTCCACAGTCAGAGAAACGATTTATAGATGTGCATATAACTATACTTAGACTAAGTTCTAGAAAGCTTCTTCAGCCTTCGCCTTCAAAAAGAAAATAGAACTTTAACCTGCTAGTTCATGAAAGCTTACCCCTTCGACAATTTCTTCTTTTTACACAAATAAACTCTTCAACTTCAGGAAAAAAAGTAAAGAATATATTTCTCCCTATCAGTAATTTGGACATAAATGCCTGCTAGTTTTATTCAAAAAGGTTTTTTATTTGGTTGAAAAAAAAAAGATTCTGCTGAATTTTGTGACCATCTCATCTAACTAGGTTTAAATTGTTAAAAAGGGAACATATTTATTTAGTATAGGTTTGCAATATGATCCATCACATGCACGCCTAATTCGTTTACCTGATTCAAGCACGTGAAGTAAGACTAGAAATTAGGATTTGTATCACCATGACACAATGTTGAATTGTGGGACCACCTCATTTATAAGTTAAGTTGGAGAGCAGACGTTTTATTGTCTACAATAATTGCATAAGCAGACAAGACACAAGCATATGCAGAGGGAGAAAGAGAGCTAGCTTTCATTTGTATAATTTTCATTCATGGATCAAATGAACTAAAAACTAGATTAGTTTTGTAACCTTTTTGTCTAGTGCACGGGTCAACTCTGCAAGAGCTTGTACATCAGCTTCCTTTGCTTGAATCTGAGCGACAGTAGAAGGCTTGGAATATGCTATCTGTTGATATACGGTGGTTTCCATGACTCCAGATTTAGATTGCATATCAGCTTCTGCTGAAGCCACCTGCCAACAAGTTACTAATAGATTATGTGGAAGGCTAAACATAGATAAGCCTACAAAACTCTCTGCTGTTCTTAAAGAAGTGGGGCAGCAAATCTCAAAAGAGATGGCGGAGAGCAATTCCTTCATGCATTTGGAGGACAGTGTGGAAGGAAAGGAATGGAATGTGTTTTGAGGACAGATTCAATATGCAGAAAATTAAGTGGAAATATAATGCAAATTTTCATTTCTGATGTAAAGAAGCAAATGTAGAGGATGCAGATCCGTTTGGTAGACTATTTAGGATCTCCGTATTAGTTTTTGGGTCCACAGTTACTGTTGATTACTTTTTGAGGTATCCAGCATACCCCTTAATGCTGAGGAATACAAATTACCCACTTTCCAAAATTATGTGAAAAAGAAAAAGTCACGAACAAAACGAGAAGGGAGTTACTATGTTGCACGGACTTTTCAAAAATGTCAACGAGTGTGTGTTGGATTTGCCAAAAGTAGTGTACTTTTTGAGAAACCGATACAGGTGAGGCATCAAAAGTGAAGAGTCCCACGACTTAGCGGAGTTACGATCAAAACTCTAAACGGACTTCTTAAGGTATATATCAATATAAACTATATAGTATAACGGTGATTTTGAGATCAAGAGTAAAATTGGCAATCATGAAATCTACTAACCCCCAAGTTGAATGTCAGTTTTTCTGGTTCATCAACTTGAGGTTCAGCTTTTTAAATCGAAAATCTATAAATGTACCCTTTCTGTTATGTGTACTGAAGATATAATCAAGTGTAGTGTTCTCGCTATCAGAGCAGGTAGAGGTCCTAAGTTTGAGTCTCACCGTCACCCATTATTAAAAGGAATTTCCACATGTTTGGTCCATAAGAAAGAACCAGACACGCATCGTTACCTTCTCAAAAAAAAAAGAAAAAGAAACGAACCAGATCCGCATGTGTGGGGATATTGCGTATTGAAGATATAATTAATTAAACTAAATGTATGCTTTTTCTAACAGTTTAAGCTTTCGGATGTGATGGTGAAACTCTTTAACAAAGTGGCCTACTTTGGTGTGGTATTTCACCTCAATTACCAAAATTCAGAAAAACAAGGGCAGCTACGTTAAATTAAAATAGAAATACCATCAAATATTTATATCTTTGTTTCAAAAGCTAAATATATCAAAAATAATTTGATGGCTAAATCTCATAATTTTGAAACCCCCAAAGTCAACTTAGAACAATTAACTTGGGACAGAAGTCTTGTACTAAAGTGGTACAAAAAGTTATATGACACCTGTATTCTTGCTACAATTTACATTCTATTTCTTACAAACTATAATGTTAGGAGATACCACAGAGTTTTTCATTCACCAAAAAAAGCACTACAAACATCTTTTTTCAGATGGGTGTATATGTATTCTTTGATTGTTAGGAGAATATGTGAATAAGAAATCATGAAGTGGTTACTTCAAGTGACAAAGGACTAGGGGCTTCGGACTTAAGTAAGAGATTCGAGTCCTATGCAAACTAAGCTTGGTATTTAAACGGAGAAGAGTAGAGGGGTGGATTCATTATTCCTGAGTTTCGAAAGCTGTGTTGGTCCTAAGGGTCAGCCCAGACAGATTTCTAGATCATTAAAAGTACAATCAAGGGGAGATTGAAGAAAAGGAATAATTGCAAGAGAAAAAGAAACATCACAGAAGACAAAAATTCAGAAAGGAGGCATCAAACATCACATAATTTAGATTAGGAACAAAGAAAGTTCTCTCTTAAGTCCTAACATTAATTTGTTTGCCCCAAGGTCACAATTGTTTTGATTAGAAACTGTATGGGACGAATTGCAATATAAGTTTCTAAACCTGGGTTTTTGAGAACTACTGAATCCAAAATAAATGAAGTATAAAAGGAATTTAAGGAAGAGTAGAGGAGAACCACTGACCTTCGTCTGCTTTAGGAGATTACTGACGGGATGACTTGGTGGGGAGAAATGAGAGGAGACATCTCCATTCTCCGTGCTGTCACCAGCCGGAAATTTCATAAACTCATTTGCTCGTGCATTCATCTTGAGCTCATTGAAGCTCTCGAAAAACTTATCAACAGCATCTGCATGCCTTGTAAGTAGCGTGGGCATGTTTTCAAATGGATTTAGAGGCATGCAATCAATGTCCTGCCATAACATTAAGTGTTCTAATTAATTAGCCATCAGGTCCAGAAAGCAATCACCGGAGAACCAAACCACAAAGTACTGAAATACCAAATCTTTTTAAAAGTACAGTACTGAAATAGTGATTCATACACAAAGAACCTGTTATGAATAAGTAGAAAAGATAATTACAAGAAGATAAGATGTCTTCCAACAGATAAAGAGATTACACGCAGGAGTTCAATAATTAAGTTTGGTTGGACTTGAGTAATCAATTTACTTTAGTTATGCCTTTCTTTTTTCTCTTACTTTCTGTCAGAAGCATCCTCAGAAGAAAAATTTAGCTTACCATATCTGGAGGATGGCACCAGAGTGTTAGTACAGACATTTGGACTCAGTATCATAACCTGACTCTTAGTTATTTCTCTCACACTATGGGATAGGTTCGAAAGGGGCATAAACAATTAATAAACTACTCCTAAATCCCGAACTAGTTGTAGTTGGTTATATTTATCGTATGTATCCAAGCGCACTTCACCCTTGTGGCAGAAATGCAAGGTAAGGCTGCGTACGATACACCCTTGTGATGGGGCGAGAACGGAGCCTTGGAGCAATTGGTAAAGTTGTTGTCATGTGACAAGGAGGTCATGGGTTCAAGCCTGGGAAACAGCCTCTGGCAGAAATGCAAGGTAAGGCTGCGTACGATACACCCTTGTGGTGGGGCCCTTCCCCGGACACCGCGCATAGCGATAGCTTTAGTGCACCGGGCTGCCCTTTTTTTTTTTAATCCAAACGCACTTCAATCAAATACTAAATGATATCTTAGAAAAGGCAGATAAGGGGTTTTCTAAAACTAAAGATTCTTTAAGTCTCACACATACCCTTATATTGACATATACATCTCTAACCAAAGTAGAACTTGTGTCAAACTCTGGACCTAACGCAAGTGTAGCAATAACTAAACCTTAATCTCGCACTCGGCATCACCTATATGGATCCGTTGATTTCATTGTGTTCTATTCTTTAGCTAAATCGACATTGATTTTCGAGAGATTATAGGTCCTTTGATACAATATCCCCAATGGGATTTTACATTTACCACGTCCTTTTCTATTATCTTCAATCATCATAGTGCTGCACCTACGGATAGGTGCATATGGAGGTCTATGTAGGGCATGGTCAAACCATTTAAACCAAACTTCTCTCACTATATTCATATATGTGCTACTTGCACCTTCGTAATCATCTCTAATCTTTGTGAACCTAAGAGAAACTATAGACTAACATTATAGAATACCATATGATAACATACTAAGCAATAACGAATTACCATGACAAATTCAACCCCAAGCTCTGGTCGGTCAAACTGAACACGGCATCTAGAGTGATCAACTGTTAACACATTTCCATCATGTATCTCTCTTGTTTTTGGATGGATCGCAATCACAAGTTGCCCAACCGACAAAGGCCTTGCAAGATCTGTGGGTAACCCTTCCCTGGTACCTTCACGAAGTTCAGTATAATGTGATCTAACAGATTCCCGGTATTGATTAAGCTTCTCCTTTTCTTCATTCAAGAATTGCTCAGAGAATCGTCGTGGTTTGCCAAGAGAACTACATCAAGACGAGGATTGAAAACCATCATTAACATAAAAATAACAAACTCCTAATGTTTAGGACTCGCCCAGGGAACAGTGCGACTTCCAAATAGAAGAAAGTGAGAGTATACCTTCTTATGACGCCCCATTCAACACGAGTTAACCTTGGAACATGCCCTAATCCAACATGATACAGGTACTCCACAAATTCCCTTTTAGCAAACCAAGGGTAGTCAATTGCGCTGTAGAACCACTCATACGTACACCATCTTCGTACCTGATGGTTGGAAAGGCAACTGGAAATCTTTTTCTGCATGCAATGTATGCAAGTTAACAAGTGTCCATATCACAATAATGAACTACAAGTGCATAACTAAAACCTTAAGACTGAATGCTTTGTCACGAAGTGCAGTGAAGGATGCACTAGGATCATCCAAACTTTTATCAGGAATCTTCAAATCTTTTTGTTTTTGAGGTTTTTCCAGGTCCATCTTACGCCGGCTTCTAACTTTAGTAGGCAAGTTCACCTGGTTTTCGACAGGGATTTGTGCAGTTGATTGAGCTGAATCACTTCGTTCTGTTCTTGGATCTGCACATGATGAATGCTCCTGATCTTTAATTAATTTAGGCAACACACACTGATAGGATCTTTTACCCTTACTGGTGGCCTTTTTTGATGCGTCTTTTACCTATAGGAGAAAATATCATGTCAAATTAGAAACAGTGCAGTAAGGTGTCCAATCAGGCAAAATGCTCAACACAGTGGCTCAAACATGTCTAAATCTCGAAACAATCACTTAAAATGGACAAAAACAAGAAAATCACCGCAGCTTCCTGAGATTCAGTAACATCATAGTCAACATGAACTTCAGCTTTGCGAGCCTGCAAGATTATCCTCAGAAGTGTTACATATCATTTGCACATCAGAATATTAAACAGGGATGCAATGCTGTCTCCTAATACCTTAGATGACATTGCTTTCTGTGCCCTCCTTGCCTGCTTTGTTTCAGGAACAGCATTAACATCAGAAGAAGTAACTTTCCCATGCTTTGATGTCTTACTGGAAGTAACTTCAAACTTTGATAAAGATTGACTCCATCTCGATTTAACCCCCGCCGATCCTTGTTTGTCTCTTTGTTTGTGTGCTGGAATGGCTTCCAAGGAGCCAGATTCATCGAAATGGTCATCAATTTCATCCTTTACCTGCATCATTGACTCTGAAAAAAAAAAGAGAATCCAATATACTCACAGTTAAGACAGAATAACAGCTGAAAAATCAAATGGAAACACATGAAGTGCGATCAAGATATAGGATTGTAAGCATATCCAACACTTCAATTGAAAACAAAAGGAAATAGTTAAGGGGGGAAAACTTAAACACTGGAAATGGATGTTTTTGGAATAAATTAATTACCTACTTATATGTCATAAACTGCAGACAGATTTTGAGATTTGTGGTTTATGTTCTTAAATATATATACAAATATATATGGTATACGGTTAGTCATGCCAAGAGGGTTGAACAAACGTATCACTACTTGGAAGGATCAGAAGGTGCGAAAATGCTGAGATGTCCAGAGAACTATTCCTATGAGCATATTATGGATCAAATGGATAGACAGTTTTGAAAGTGGAAAGAGCAAAAAAGAGACAAGGTCCACTAGGCTTGAAGCGAAAAGCAAGAAGTGAAGCACACTCTTCTTTGAAGAGAAGTGAATGATTTACAGAAGATAAGAAAATACCAAACATGCATGAATTTAGTGTTAAAATAATTGATTTCAAATTAAAATAACTAGTTCAACATCAAATATACAATAACATTAATATTAGTTCAACTCCTCAAAGTTGAGTTTCAAAGTACTAATGCTTCTCGTTGGGGTCACTTTGTGCTTCATTATTTGAAGCTCACAATTCACTTAAGTGCATGGCTTTGGCCCCTGGGAAGACAAGCCTTGCCTTCCCTCGCATCACTTTAAGCAACATTTAGCAACGGTGACCAGATAGGAATCTTTTAAGAAAGATATAATAACGCTATCATGAAGTTCAAAGGTCTGTAGAATTTGAATTTTGGTGTAGCTGTGTAGGTTGAAAAAAGGAAATAGCATAGAGGATACTGTGTTACTATATCGCTTACAGCTACACTACAAATATGTCAGTATCTTCTGCGTCTTTCCAAAGCACTTCCTTGGTGCTGGTATATTAATGAAATCACTTAAATTATCAAGCAAGTGCACTCAGACTGGGACAGGCAAGCAGCTGTGAAGATACAAAAAGAGAGAGAGAGAGAAGCATAGCATAATCCGAGAGCAAATGTGCAAAGATAAGCTAAAAAGAAATCACTGTTCTTTTAAAAATTTAGCTCAAGTTCCTTTTTCAGTAAATAATTCACAGAAGAAATTTGACGTCTAAGTACAGAGTAAATTCAAAGATCTCAAGTTTCAAATAACAAGAGAGAAAACCTGAAATGCATAGAGATCAAAGTGGCTACAATATTTGGCTAAGACAGAATGTGAAAGGGGGATAAAGAGATACTATCAACACCCAGCATATCCCAAATAGCCATAAGCCAGCTTTCATGCAAAGATCTAGAGAAACAGAATTTTGTACACTTACCATCTTCATTTTCAGCTGCTGGCATCATTAGAGACAAATCAGCCAAAGTTTGTAAGGCATCAAAAGAAGAGCTTTCATCTACATGAAGGAAAAAAGCAAATAAGCATATATATCCTCTACTTCCGCTCATTCTACCAAGATATAACAGTTTCTATCATATAATAACAGGTTTAAAGTCGAATTACTTCACCAAAAGTAGCAAGCTACTTAGCATTAAAATAACAGAACTCGGAAGTAACTCTTGCTCCACAACTTGAAAAACAAAGTCAAGCTAATGAGAAAAGGAACAACATCACAATATATAACAGAACCTCCATGATGTCCTAAGCCCTAAGTTATTGAAAACTTGTAATATTGATTCCTTCCTTTCTCTACCTTATCCTATCTGTCTAAGACTTTTAAGAATAAAGTACCTTCCTAAACATTAATATTACGAAGGTAATGGTCTCATCTATTGCCTGCCATAATAAAGCGATGTAAGGCGAAAAACTGGACAAAGGAAAAAATCCCCGAGAATGGCAATTATAAAACTTAGCTTACTATAACTATGATGGCACGGAAGTAACAGACTTGTCCCATATTGAAGGTAGACTTGGGAAACTTTGTTTGATGATTAGGCACTTGGTAAACCTATTTGTGTTTTCTTTTGTTTCTTATTTTGTTTGGGTTATTCATGAAAATCTGCTGTGTTTCGGCTCTTATTCTGATGGTGCTCACCTTCTGAAGTTCCTGGCCACTTTGAACTTGTTAACATTGTTACAGAGATGTTTAGTATGTCAATTGTCGAGCAATCCTTGAGTTGCTGCTTCTGTAAATAACCTCTTCCCTTCAATTTTAGGGCATGTCAAGTGATAAGAAATGGACCTCTCCCAAAATCAACATCAAAAGCTAGCTCATTACGTGAGGATTGCCCAATATCATACAAGTGGGACATTTAACAACATATCCCCCCCACCCACCAACCCAAAACCAAAAAAAAAAAAAAACACTCCAGGTGATATCTAGAGCCTTGGCAATATAACATGGGTGCCCAATAGTGAGTAACCAAGAATGAGCCATGAGGAAGGGTCTGGCTCCGATACCATGATAAGAAAATGGACCTTGGGCCTAACTCAAGCCCAAAGCTAGTTCATGAAGTGAGGTTTGCCCAACACCTACCAATGTGACACGCTTAACATCAAGAATACCAGGAAGGAGGGGGAAAGGGGGAGGGGAGGGAGGATTTATACCAGATAGGAAAAGATAACGGGAAGAGGCGTTAAGGAGATAATATTTGAGGTTTATGTAGCTTTCTGCTAAAACAAAGCAGATACAGTCTAGTATACACTTATGTATTTTGAGATTGTAAGAATTAATGGTCACTGTGATGAAACAAAAAGCATCATTTTCTAATTTATCTTTCGAAGAGAATTAGCCCTAGTTTAGGTTAGTGCAATAGTAACACCTCATACTTATTGCTCAGCACTTGTGTCAAACTTGGATGCGTGTTCAGATCTTATTAGGGACTCAATTTCACTTATGTTTCCAAGAATGCATCCCCCTTCTTAATTAGTGGCAAAAGATCAAATAAAAAATCAAAAAGGACCAAAAGAACATTTAAATGCTGTTAAATTGTTAAAATGGAAAGCTCTAAAGAAGAGTAATCTACAAAACTTTGTAATACCTCGCCCGAAAAGAACCTTTTTGCTCCTCTTTCTAGGGCCTTGTAACGAGGCCCTTGCATTCTTTTCATCTGTGGCCTCCATTTCAAGTTTACCCCTCGCCGCACCCAATCTTTGACCTTCTTCTGTACCACTACATGCCTCTTTGATATCATCAAAATGATTTTCACCACTATCATCAACTTCCAACTTTTTACCATATGGTCTTTTTTGCTTCTGTGTTGTTCGACCAACGGTTTCAGCTTCCTCAAAATCATTCTTATACCGCATCAGCTCACCAGTGTCTGCTTCCATGCTTCCCTCTTCTTCATCCACTTCATTACTAAGAAGCTTGGCGTTGCCCATATCCACTTTAACACGCTAGTTGCAAAAAAAAAAAAAAATCAATTAGTTGATCTGCTGTGGACATGTCTATGCAGATAAGTCAGAATGTGAAATGGAAGTTAAGTAATACCTTTCTTTCAGCAGTCCCAATAGGTGAGAACATAGCACCATCCGTCCAACGGCTTGGTGTCTTAGAGAACTGAGGAGAACCACCTCTTTGTGAAGCTTCTGTTAAAACTAACGCTATCTTCACATCATCATCGGTGTCATGTGGCTGCACTTTCAAACTCTGTCCACTAGGAGAAAAATACTTCTCACCTTTGGGATTTTCATAAGAAAAAGAAACAGGAAATCGTGGGGTTCGTTTTCCAACAGCTCGAGGACGGCTTCCTGAAAGGAAACTCCATAGAAAATTCATTAATAATATCACATGACAAGTGCTCAATCCTTGGATAAAGAAAAAGAGGGTAGGCTTCTATCTTGAGTTACTGATGATAAAAAATAAAAAGGGCAGCCCGGTGTACTAAAGCTCCAGCTATGCGCAGGGTCCGGGGAAGGGCCCCACCACAAGGGTGTATTGTACGTAGCCTTACCTTGCATTTCTGCCAGAGGCTGTTTCCAAGGCTTGAACCCGTGACCTCCTGATCACATGGCAACAACTTTACCAGTTACTCCAAGGCTCCCCTTCAAGTTACAGATCATAAATAAAAAGAAAGATTTAGTTTGTCAACATTCAAAAAGAGTTCAAGACTAAGTTCAATTGGCAAATAGGCCGTGATGTGGAAGGCAGCTAAACAAAACGACATCCTGGAAAAGCTATTGATGCATGAAAGTACAATGCACTGCTGACAATAAACTCTATGCAAGAATAACAAGCAAGAAAGATTCTAATATAGGTCCATCTGGAAGACTTTTTACAGATATTATATTCTTTTTTCTCTGGAATAAAACTAAACACTACATTTTAATTTATCCCTTTTTATTGTGGGAGGAATAGAAGGGACAACGCACCTCCTGAACGCTTCTTCTTCAACAAAGTTAAACAACCATGGCTAGCAGCTAATGCTGAAGATGTCATCTCAGATGTTTTAGATATATTAGGATGAACTTTACCCCATGCACGTTTCTGAGGTTTTCGAGACGTTCCAGCGTCCTCATTACTCTCTTGCTCACTGTCGCTTGCTGCCTGACATCCCATAGTCAAGTTATTTCATCAGCAAATACCCAAAACTAAGATGCAACTACAAAATTTAAACACTAGAACTCAGAAACCATAAACAAATATAAGTGATAACACTGAACATATATACAGTTCTCTTTTAGAAAAGGTTTTCTTGTCGACAGTAAGAAAAAAATGTTTTTGCAACGACCTAATGCCTAGAATCATCGTTCCTACTGCTTATTTAAAAAGAACAGCTTGCAACAATCTTTCTAATCAAGATTAGCTGCATTTTTTCAATTGAAGTGTCAAGGAATTCCATCTATCTGATGCCACGAAGCTCAAATTCTAATACTACTCCTTAAGCATGAAGCAACTATGAAATAAACATAAATATGAAAGAAACATATAAGTCTGGTGGATGGAGAAACTCAATATATCTTAAGTCTTACCAAGTTGCAGTAGTGATCAGTCATCATGGCAATCAGCCCAGCCACAGACGCAGTCCCCTCTGGAAGAGATAAATAAGCCTGAAATACAATACAATGAATAGACAAGGAATTGCATCATCATTGTATATGACTTAAAAATATATTCAATGCTGATTAATTACTCGGTGTCATTTCTTCTAAATTTAAAATCTTATAATAATACCACCATAGAAACAATCTTCAAAGTGTAGTTAACCAGTTACTAGCTAAAATCACAAGACCGTGATTTATGATGATTTTGCGATAAACACAATGGTTTATGATGATTAACATGACATTCCATGCTTTCTATGTATATAGCCATCATAAAGGCAAAAATGATCATAATTGAAGTGATTACTCTTTTTTAGAGCAAAATGTTGGCCCAGAAGATGATTGGTATGCTCTCCAAAAAGAGATTGCTCTTTCTAAGTTAATGTGCTTCACCAGGAAATGACAGTTTTCTTTTACAAGTACAATGGAGTTTGGGGGCTGTTTCACAGTGTGAACGCAACATAATAGCATCAAAAGGAAAATGAACAAATCATAGCACCAACTGGTATTGTAGATTTATGAATGTGAAGATCAGTTTTGATGCAAAACTTTCAACTAGTATCAATTACCCACAATATTGCAATGTTCCATATCAGGATTCAGAAAAGGAAAATAAAGTAGCACCAAAAGTTAACAAAGCTGGTTAATATGACACAGAGACGCCACATGCACAAAAAATAAGACCAATGGAATCTGGAAACTGCTCAAAACAGACAGAAAAAGAGAGGAAGAGGATGATATTATAATAAGACACTGCAAAGAAACTCAATCAATTATATATGTTAAAAGCTAGTTACATAGGAATAGAAATGTCAAATTTATTAAAAGAAACAAGGAAAAACTATAAGTGTCATATTATAGCTAATGGATATACGGCATCCTAGATCCTACTGCAATTACTGGGAACTATGTTCTTTCCTTTTAACACTGTCCTCCTCCTTTCCTACTGTTCTTTAGTGGAGATGACATTTTTACAAGGTACAATAAGGAAACTTATGTGTATGAAGTGTTTGAAACATGGCAACCTCAAAGTACTCGTGGAACGCTACTTTGGACGCCTGAAAGGTGAAATTTACGCAGCTGGTGAGTACAAAACAACACATGCACACGATACGCCATATGAATGTGTACAGAGTACTCATGGAGATAGGAGCTTGCAGCTCATGTTAATAACATCCAAAGGCATCTATGATACCAGTAGTGAAGCACATATCACCATACCACCAATACCATGTAAAAGAAAAGGTTAAATTATTTCCAAGAGTAAGAAAGAGTCAAAGACTCTGTGGCAGAGGGCAAGCAATGTTAATTGATTGCCTACTAGTACTAGAAAAACTGAACAACAGATGAAACAGCCCCTCAAAAATTGATAACCCTAACAAGATTTCTTTGTGAAAAAGATCTGACTTTTATTAGAGTATTTTGCTCCTCAAAGAACTTACATTTAACAAAATGTTCACCAGCCAACAACATGAAGCATTAGAATAAGATTCCACAAAATGGACTCTCTCACCATGCTATCAGTATAGATGACATTTAAGACTAGGTATACATCAGCAGGAATATGAAGAGAGGCATTGCCAATCAAGATACTTCATTAGATGATATCATAAGCTAAGAGGATTCAATTATAAAGACGTGTTACTTTGTTGTCAGCATTCAGAGCATACCCTATTCATTGTGTAAAGAGCCTCCACCATTTCTGCAGTTCGGAATTTCACTGTAGATGCAACCTGCAATAAGTACAAAGCAGCTCTCAGAGGCAAGGCATCAGAGATCATCAACAGCAAACATATGCAAGTACAGGGTAATTTTAATTAACTTCAATTGATGGATACACTTGGAGTTTGAACTGACCTTTTTCCAATCTTTACCATACTTGCGGTATGCTTGATAGAAGCGTGTCAGGTCTTCCTCACTCCACTGAGGACCAAGCATGTCAGACAATTTCCGCTTCTGCAATTTTAATCAAATAACTGTGTCAAAATGCAAACATAATGCCTTGCCCTCCCCCAATCTTTATAGAACACGTTACATTGAACGTAAGAAACTAGATGAAATATTTCTCCTTTACAACTCAACATATTAACACTTTCTTCAAGAAGCCATTTGGTGCGAAGAAATGAACCTTGGCCCAACTCAAATCCAAACCTAGCTCATAATGAGAGGAGGACTTCCCAGGACCATAAAAGGAAACCACAATCCATTCCCTCAACCAATGTCGGACTTGACACTTCCCCACACTCAGGAGTGGACAACTGGAGCAGGATAAACATAACGTGGGGGGCCAACGACGAGAAACACAACAGCAGGAACCAACGGACCTAGCTCTGATACCATGTGAAGAAATGAACTTTAGGCCTACCTCAATACCAAAAGCTAGCTTATGAGAGTAGGATTTCCCAAGTATATATAAGGAAACAACAACTCTTTCCCTCAACTAGTGTGGAACTTGATAGTTGACAAGAATAAAAAAGGGACGCGGTGGAAAATTAACTTTCTGTACACCTTTAGTAAGAGGAAAGTTGTGGGAAAACAATTTGAAAACTTTCCCACAAAAATAACTACCATAAAAATAGCGTGATGAAATAATTACAATATGTTTTTAATGAAAGTTGAAAGTTAAACCAGACATTGTCTTTTCATTCCAAACTTTCCTCTTAAATTCAAAGAAAAACATGAGAAAAATGTCCTCATTTCACCGACATATTTCTAGCAACTTCATAACATCCTTGACAAAATCATTCATCTCTCCTTGCACTATCTGTCTCTTTTCAATTTTCTACTATGGAAAAGGTAACATGCACCATCCTATGCTGTCACGAGGTCCAAATTCTCAAACAAAAAAAGAGCATGTTATCATTTCCAAGAAGCCACTAATTTATCCTAGATTCCAAAAGAAAACAAAACCATAAAAGAACTTACATGCCTCATCATGGAATAGTACAAGAGAAAACAAAAGTACAGTAAAACTCACCCGTTGCAAGCTTTTCTTTCCGTTGTCCCCATTGCCATCTTTACTGGGAGAGATTTCAGTTGTAGGAGATAATCGCTTGTTTATGCTTTTGGACTTTTTTGCTGGAGCCATACCTACAATCTTGGAAAACCTATACCGAAAAGCAAAATCAGTCAAGCACAATATAAGATTCTGTTTATGAGAATATGTTTGGGAAGTGATAAACTAAATCACTAATAAACATGATTTTAATATGTACACGCACCAAATTATAGTTTCAGCAAAATAGATGTCCACGCGTAGTTTGTTGATCAATATTTAAGTAAATGGTAGATATTATATATAAGCGAACAACTGGCTTATTAGCAACTAGTAACTTTTTCTTAACCTTCAAAACTCGCATAGTCATTTCAAATGGCTATCAAAAACTTGCATGCATAATTTGTATTAACAACATTAAATTGTAGCTGCACCTCAAGTACTTTTACCTTAACTCCATATAAGTTTCTTATACACAAAAAGAAAATTCCTTGCTTGTTTTTACTAGTTTTATCTCTACTGGGATTTGAACTGAGACCTTATGATTCTCATCCCACTTCATTTTACCACTAGGCAACAATATAAAGTATGCCTACCAATATTTTTTTTTGATAACTGCGATGTCCGAACTAGCTTTCGTGCACCACGACTATTTCCATGGTATACCTACCACCTCCAATCTTCACACCAAGGCTAGGATAGATAGGAAGAAATCACCCAGTATTTTTTTCTCTAAGGGGATTCAAACCCGAGACCTCATGGTTCTCAATTCTCACCTCACTTCATTGACCACTAGGCCACAATAGGAATTATGCCTACCAATTATTCCTAAGATCGATAAGATTTCTCTTGCGTGATGAACAGAGGTTATTAATTCTATGTCTATTTGCTCAAAAAGGGGCCGCCGAAAGATATCATTACTAACTCTCAGCACTAAACACAAATTACAACAAACACTAACCAATACAAACAAAAATTGCGATCTGATAAACTTCTAGAAATACCCAGAAACAAAAGACTCAAACTTTCAAAATCACAGTAAAAAAGCCTTTTTTTGCACCAATTTGTTGAGCACCGTACAGCAAAAAAAAGAGGTGAGTTTGTTTACCTATCAAAACAGTTACAGCTTCTCAATCAATTTTCAGAACCATGAGCTACTGTAAAAATGAGAGATTTCATAGGTGAATTTTGAAACCGCGGTGAGAAATTGGAAGAATTTTGCGGTAGAGAGAATGGGAAAAAATGGGGAAGAAAAAGAAATTGAAAATATATTTTTGGGGTAATAGCCGCGAAACTCTGTATTTGTATTTTATTCCAGCAAAGTTTTAGTATTATTTAATTTTAATACTTTTCCTTTTCAAATTGAATTTAAAATAACTTTTGTTATAAAATAATAAAGAACAAGAATAAGAATAGAGAAAATAGATGGAGTGATTCTTATTTCCACTTCTGGGACCTGAGACACTTGGAGAATCTTTTCCCTTCTTTGGTTATGTCTGGCAAGATCAAAATAAAATGACTACAATTTTAGGTATTCACTTAATCTTGTTACGTCTAGGTGCTTTTCTTCTAGTGTTCAAGGCTCTTTATTTTGGGGGCGTATATGATACCTGGGATCCGGGAGGGGGAGATGTAAGAAAAACTACCAACTTGACCCTTAGCCCGAGTATCATATTTGGTTATTTACTAAAATCTCCTTTTGGAGGGGAAGGATGGATTGTTAAATTTGCCTCTGTATCACTAGGTAAGCCACCTTGAGGTCTTGTGTTTTGTGCTCCCGCAATCTGACCAAGTTGTAACTCTAAATTTTTACTTATCAACTATTGACTCTTCAAATCTATTGCAAACTGGACTTGATTAGCTAAAATTTGCTTCATTATTTCCTCCATATTAATTGTTTGAGTAGTAGACTGATTATTTTGAACCTACTGTTGATTCTGTTGCACTGGCCCCTTATACTGATTATTATTCTATACCTGATTTCCACCCCATGAGAAATTAGGATGATTCCTCTAGTTGGGATTATATGAGTTACCAAAATTCTATTATACTGGATGATTGACATTCCCCAAATAATTAAATAATTTGGATTAATCGCACAAGCATCTGCCGCGTGTTCACTACTTCCACAAACCTCACACCACGAATTTAACTATTTGACTACATTATCTATAGCTGCTACTTGCAGAACCCCCAATTTTATATTGTTAATCTAAGTAACCATCTGATTTTACATTGCTGTAATTTAGGATGATAATGTTGTGAACTGATCTATCTCTAACACACCAGTAACTTTCTTAGGAGCACTCTTCGAATCAGCATGCCATTCAGGATTCCCTTGTGAAATCCGATTCATCAGTGTGTATAATTCCTCATAAGTCTTCTCAAGAGTTTGCCAACCCACTGCTGAATCTAAGAGAATCTTGGTATTTGGCTCTAACCCTTCAATGAAAATATAAATAAGGACATCATTAGACTGATGATAGTGAGGGAAATTTCTGAGCATACTTTTAAATCTCTCCCAAGCTTGGTAGAGATTGTCTCTTGCTTTCTATCTGAAACTCAGAATCACACTTCTCAAACGTGCAGTCTTTCCATATGGAAAGAATCAAATAAGGAATTTCTGAGCTAAATCTTCCCAAGAAGTGATGGAGAGTGGTGATTCAGCATGTAACCACCTCTTAACTTCCCCAATTAAGGAAAAAGAGAAGAGCCTTAGTCTGACATAATCAGTATTCACCCCTGTAGGAATATAAGTATCACTTATTTACAGGAAGTTCTGTATGTGATGCTGTGGGTCTTTATGTAAAAGGCCAGAAAATTGCCCCACTAAAATCAGTAATTGCACCATATTCTGCTTTAATTCAAATTGACTACCTGGTTCGGGCTAGTGAATATTGTTAGTCGCATGGTTCATGAATAGGATTGACACCTCACAAACAGGTCTAGCAACTACTTGAGCAAGAACAACTGGGATAACTGGAGTTGGGACATGTCCGGCATTTGGATCAACCACATTCAGATCTGTTCTTTCAGCCATTTGAACTTATTGAATAGGATATTGAGCTCTTAGCCGTTGTTGAACTATCAGTTCTGGTTCTGTAAAAGGCTCTACCAACTCTTTATCTCTCGCTAGTCCTGTATTTATCTAAACTTGCAAAAATTCAATTGCTAAGATCAAGTAGTTAACACTTAAACTTATTATCAAAAACCAAAATTTTAGCAAATTACTAATTATACTAGTCCCCAAAAATTGTGCCAAAAACTTATTGCGTTCAAATGTATATACAAGTGTATGTGATCGTACAAGTAATATAGTGACTCAGACAGTCGAATATCATTCCCACGAGGACTAAGCAAATAGCAATTTAATTAATTTTAGTTTTTAATAAAGAGGTATTAAGTGATAAAGTATCAAGATGATTTTTTAAGTGTTGAATAAAAATGTAAATAAGAAATAGCAATTTGTGACAATAGCAAAGCAAGTAACGATTGTGAACAGTAATGATAAGGATTCCATGGTTGAGGCACACCTAACAATCATACAATTCTATCTTCTTATCACATTCTAGTTGGTTATCAGGTTATTGATTCGCAAGGGTTATGGTACGATCTTGGTCTCTCGACCTCAAATCTTTTATCTATCTGAATATTGCAACTACAGCTCCCACAGTGATGCAACAATTCAACTAGATGCATATAACTATCTTCTTGCAATTGAACCAAACAAGGCTCCTAGGTATATCCCTATCCTAGGTGCTAACTCAAATCCTCTATTTAATGCAAGGATTAGAACCTTGCTCCTTAATTTCTTTGTTCTATTCCACAATTCTCCTCCTGGATTCACATAGAAATATAGAATTATTCTAATGGTGGCCACTCATCAAAATAGTAAGCTCAAGAAATTAAGAATAACCCATATGATAATCCAACAAGAAACTACGATAAATAATATCAAAGAGTAATCATGTTCTTGGCCTTAACCCCAGAGCAAGGGTGTTTAGCCACTCATGTTTGAAGTTAACATCTAAA
The DNA here is from genome assembly GCF_002878395.1 of Capsicum annuum. Taxonomy (NCBI): domain Eukaryota; kingdom Viridiplantae; phylum Streptophyta; class Magnoliopsida; order Solanales; family Solanaceae; genus Capsicum; species Capsicum annuum. The sequence goes on from NC_061111.1 coordinate 185,631,151, forward strand.
ATAAGTAATTAATCATACCAAGAATTAATCTTGAAGTGAAGAAGTTCAAAGGAAATTCTGAGAACCCTAAAAGAGAGAATTTTGTATTTTCCCGCCGCTGCTATGCTTTCCAAAGTGTCCCCAATTGTTAGTGAATTTTTTCTTTTATAGCTGGGCTGAATAACCCACTTTTTCCTATCACCGCTGAGCGGTATGATGTTCACCGCTATACACACCGCTGAGCGACCTTATCGTGATGACTTTCTGTCTTTTGACAATTATGAGCTGGCTTCTCACTGCTAAATGGTGATATCGTTGTGACCTTCTAGTTCTTGACAAATGTAAATGTGCTCCTCACCGCTCAGCGGTGATATCCTAAATTGGGAAATTTTGATTGATTCTCCGTTGCACCTCAATGATCAACTCAAGAAGCCTCTGGACTTGTAGTTTCTCACCTCTTTATTTTTTAATGCCATCCAAATCCATAATAATTTAGTCCTAGATATGCTAATCATGTCCATTAGGTAAGGAGCACAATTAAAGTTCAATTACCCTCAGAATAGCATATTATAGCTCTCAAAACAGGTCCAAATATGGGTGAATATTGGTGATTGGACATATAAATACGCCCAAGATCATTTATCAAGTAAAAGGTTATTTTGAAGGGCTGGGTTAGACATCATCCGAGGGACTGGTGGTAGAATGAAGAAGTAAAGAAGAAAGTGGAGATTAAGAAGGGGGCATATGTTAAGCTAGTTGAGAGTAAGGATGAAGAGAAGAAATAGGTGAATAGGGAGGAGTACAAGTTAGCTAGAAAAGAGGTTAAGTTAGCAGTTATGGCTGCTAAGACAATAATATTTGAGAGCTTGTATGTGAGGTTAGAGAAGAGAGGCAAAAAAAAAGAGGTTGTATAGGCTTGTTAAGGCTAGAGAGAGGAAGAGTCGTGACCTCGATCAAGTAAAGTGCATTAAGGGGGAGGATGGTAGAGTATTGGTAGAGGATGTTCACATTAAAAGAAGATGGCATGCGTATTTTCATAGACTCCTGAACAATGAAGGGGACAGAGACATTGAGTTAGGGGAGGTGGATCACTCAGATGAGTGTCGTGATTTCAGTTACTGTAGATGTTTTAAGTTTGAGGAGGTCAAAGAGGCTATTCACAGGATGCGGAGGGGTAGGGTGACGGGGTCTAATGAAATTATAATGGATTTTTAGAAGTATTTTGGCAGAGAAGGTTTAAGGTGGTTAACTGATTTGTTTAACGACATTTTCAAGACTGTGAAAATGCCTGAGGATTGGAGATGGAGTACTATGATTCCTTTATATAAGAACAACGGTGACATTCAGAGTTGCAATAACTCAGAGGTATTAAGTTGTTGAGGCACACCATTAAGATTTGGGATAGGGTGGTCGTGTGGAGGTTGAGAATGATCGTGTCTATTTTAGAAAATGATTTTGGATTTGTGCCCGGTCGCTCGACAAAAGAAACAATTCACCTGGTGGGGAGATTGATGGAGCAGTATAGGGAAAGGAAGAGGAAATTACACATGGTGTTCATCGACCTAGAGAAGGCGTATGACAAAGTCCTTAGGGAGGTTCTTTGGAGATGCTTGGAGGTGAGAGGGGTCTCGGTGGCGTACATCAAATCTATTAAGGACATATATAATGGAGCGAAGACTCATGTGAGGACAATGAGAGGAGATTCAGAGCATTTCCCTAGGGGAGATAGAGTTAGGAATGATACTATCCGTGAGAATATGGGAGTGGCTTTAGTGGAAGACAAGATGCAGAAAGTGAGGCTGAGATGGTTAGGGCATGTGATGAGGAGGGGAACGGATGCCCCTGTTCGTAGGTGTGAGATGCTAGTTTTTGATGGTTTTAGGAGGGGTAGAGGTAGTCCAAAGAAATACTAGAGGGATTTAATAAGACGTGACATCGAGCAGTTATAGTTTACTGAGGACATGACCCTAGATAGGAAGGTCTGGAGGACGCGGATTAGGTTAGAAGGCTAGTGCGTGTGGGTGAGTCGTAACAAGTAGTTAGAAGAGCTTTGGTGTAAACGAGCTAGTAATCCTAGGGTTGTGTCCATAGGTTGGAGCTGCTAGTTATGAGAGTTTGGGTGTGGTGGGCGTCTTTGATTTGTGAGTGTATGGTATTACTCTGTGGGTGTCTTATTTCTATTATTTTATCCATCCTGTCTCATGTTTTATTACGACTTTATTTACTATCCTTTATCTTGAGACATGGGTCTATCAAAAACAACCTCTCTACTTCTTCGGAGGTAGTGGTATGGACTGCGTACATTTTACATTGCTCAGACCCACTATGTCGAAATACACTGAGTTTGTTGTTGTTGTTGTCATGTCAAAAGGATAAAATGGCATCCCTCACTAAATGCCAATAAGTGCAAAATGAGGCATCGAAAGTTGATCTCTTTGCTTTTGTACCACCTCCCAATGAGCTAAGTCGAAAAGGTTGATTCAAAAATAGGGAGTCAATTCATATCCTCCAAGTAGTTAAATTGAATCACGTCAAATATAACGCTTTATGGGAGGCAAATCCATGTTTATTTGCTTTGTAGATTTATTTTGCTATTTAATTTTAGATAAGTTTTATTTTTCTTTTTTAAAAAATATGTTTTTAAAAATTATTATTTTTGATCATCTTACCAAATCTCAAGGTGTTTAAATTGTCATGGATTAGTTGATGGGTTGGAGAGGTGTCAGCCAATGAGGAATTTTGGTGCAGGAACTTAGACTGCATTTGTTATTATTAATATTTAAACGTCTAAATCTGAATGCATATCTGAATGATTAAGATGTTGTCTTCAGACTTGAAAACTGAACGGTTAAAAATATTAGTTTTTTAATATCTGAATATGCAAAATTTATTTATTTGCATATATAATAAAATATATAATTTAAATAAAAAATAATCATATATTAGAAAAATATTTGATTTAATACAATAAAATTATTATTTGATAGAAATATTTATATTTGTTAGTGATAATGGAGGTGGTTTGTAATGGTGGTAATGATTGAATTTAGTGATTAATAATGTTGGTGGTGATAATTGCAATCGTAGAGATGTTTGGTATTGTAGTGACCATTATGATGGTGGCGATTGATAGTAGTAGTGGTAATGATATGAAGTGGGTTGATTAGTAGTTGGAGGTGTTGATTGTGATAGCTTAAAAATAAATGAATGATGGTTGATGATGTGTTGACGATAGTTGGAGATGTTGTTATCTGTGATGGTGGAGATGATTATTAGTAGAGATATAATGTAGCAGTGATGATGGTTGAAGCAGTGGTAAAAGTGACGACACTGCTGACAATGGTGGTGGCCGAAGAATATGTGGATGTTGATAATATATTAGTGGTAGTTAGCCGTGGCGCTAGTTATGATAGATGAGTTGGTTAGTGGTTAGGATTGACTGATAGTGGTTGATGATGGTGGTGGCATTGGTGGCGTTGGAATTGGCATTAGCATTGACTGTGGTGATAACGGTGGATATAATTAAAATAATAGAGGTGGTAGATATGACAGCAGCTGAAAAAAGTGGTTAGTAGCAATTATGATTGTGAATGATGGTTGTGATGGTGGAGGTGGTTGGTGATAGTGGCTAAATGGTGGTTGCTAATGGTGGTGATGACAGAGGTGGTTAACGGTGGTGATTGATGATTATGGATACAGTGGTGGTGAATATTATCCAACACAAGAATTTAAGACTTAGGCCTCAATTGTTTGCACTTAATGGAGGTCTGAATCTGAATGATTCAGACTTCAGACCATTAACTGCATTTGTTTTTTATTAAGATTTTGGCTCTTGATAAGTCTGAATAGGTCTTAATCAAGTATTCTTTTGTTGGATAATATTCATCGTCACTCTATCCATAATCATCAGTCACCACCACTAATCACCTCTGCCACCACCACCATTGTCAACCACCACCTAGCCTCCAACCACCTCCACCATCACAACCACCATTCACAATCATAATTGCTACTAACCACTATTTTCAGCCGCTGTCATATCTACCACCTTCATTGTTTTAATTATATCTGTCGCTATCACCACTGTCAACGCTAAGGCCAATGCCAACACCACCATCACCATCAACAACTATTGGTCAATCCCAACTACCAACCAACTCATCTATCACAACTAGCGCCACTGCTAACTACCACTAACACATCATCAGTATCCACACATTTTTCAGCCACCACCACCGCCACTATTGTCACCGGTTCCACCACCTCTACCACCACTTGAACCACCATCATCATCGCTACAGTACATCTCTACTAATAATCATATCCACCTCACAGCTAACAACATCTCCACCTACCACCAACATATGTCAACCATCATGCATTCATTCTTAAGCTATCACAATCAACACCTCCAAGTACTAACATCTACCAACTTCACATCACTACTACCATCACTGTCAATCGCCACCATCATAACAGTCACTACAATACCAAACATCTCTACAATCAAAACTATCACCGCCAACGTTACTAACCACTAACATCAATCATTACCACCATCACCACCATTATAAACCATCTCCATTATCACTAACAAATATAAATATTTTTTCAATCAAATAATAATTTTATTGTATTAAAACAAATATTTTTCTAATATATAATTATTTTTTATTTAAATTATATTTTTTTATTATATATGCAGTTAAATAAATTTTGCATATTCAGCTATTGAAAAACAAATAGTCTTAATCATTCAGTTTTCAGATCTGAAGACAACATCTTAAGCATTCAGATATGCATTCAAACTCAGACGTCTGAATCTTAAAAAAAAAAACGCAGTCTTAGTTCCAGATTTGAATGATTAAAACTTATTCAGACCTATTAAAAACCAAAATCTTAATGAAAAATAAATAGACGTAATGGTCTGAAGTCTGAATCATTATGATTCAGACCTCCATTAAGTGCAAACAAATGAGGCCTAAGCCTCAAATCCGAAAAGAGGATGAAAAATAATACTGGTAATGGAGTGTTTGAAAAGACCTGGGGTGTTTGGTATATTTGTAAAAATCAGGCATGAAAGCCACACCCCACACACTTATAGCGTCGCCCAGGTCCAAGAACAACAAAAAAAAAACACGTCTAGCCCAGGATGTCTCTTCACGTTTCTTCTTAGTCTCATTTTCTCTTCGTTTCGCTGGATGGTGACCCCGTTCCCTATTTCCATTGAGCCAAATTTTGCACAAAGTGACGGAAATTGTGTGCTTTATTAGTGAGGAAGTTTGTTAGTCCCAGTGAGTAGGGACTACTGGGAAAGTTATCCCGACCTATGAACTATAATTTAATTAGATTTTCTTTGCTTTCATTTCACCTATTCATTTTATGAATAAATAACGTTTCATGTCAGGAGAGGCCTCTACAAACTGTGCTGCTCTAATCTTAACAAATATTTTCCATTTTTTTTGCACCCCAACCCCATTCTCCACAAAAAATCTCACATTCTACAAACTGTGAGAATCCGTTTGATGAATTTATTTCTAAATATTTTCACCAACTTCGTTTTTCTATGGTTAGTGACAAGAAAATGAAATGAAGGTGCAAAATCTCAGAGTTCAGAGCAAACAATATGCCAAACTATTGCATAGAAGGTCACATCAGCAAATGGACTTCATGCAATATATAATGAGGATGGTCTTCACTAGACTCTTCTGCTGTTGCTTATAGCAAGGAATGTTGAACTCGTTAACAGATCCTTCTAAAAGCGAGATTTCCAGTTTGAACCCTCAAAACTGGTTATCCAAAATATACAAATCATTCATCTCATGAGACATGTTATGATACTCAAACCCCTTTTCTATAAAAGCCAAGACGCGAGACTCGGAAATCCTTACAGATGGGAACTACAACAGAATACAAGGTGCAACAATGGAATTTTACAAGGGACGTCCGCTCCATACAAAGACCACATAAGAAGCGAAAGTTAGATATGTTCCCCACTTCTTCTGTACCATAAACTCTAGAAACCCCGTAATACATAAGATTAACATGTTCCCCAACTCTAGCCCCAGATTGCACCATCAGGCTAGTTTCCCTCTCATTTCGACCACAACAGCTGAAACATCTAATTTACATTGAACAAGAATGAATTACCCTCAATGAGCAAACACCGAAAGTAGGACAGGACTCTTACTTCCAAGGTGAGGATGGAAAACCAAGAACTCAAGGATTATGCAATTGCAGTATCACGTATTTGCATCATGAAGATCACCACCTATATTCCTAAAAATCCTTGAGACATATATATTGCATAAATCAATCATTTATCCCATCAAAACTACTGCCCCTTCCATTTGTCTTCTTTTTGTCTCTCCAATTTTCGCCCCATACCTTTGCTTCAGCAACTGCACGTTCCCTGTCTAAATCTCGATTCCTTGGGGTTTCTCTAGTTCTACCTGCACTGACAGGGCTGTTTCTTTGAGAATCAGGACGTTCTGATTCATCCAAACCCCACTTACGACTAGATCCACCACTAGTTGCAATTTTCCTCAACTCTATCCCAGTATTGAAATCCCTGGCATAATCTCTTTTCCTGGAATCAGGAGAATTCCTCTGGATGGAAGGAGAACCATGGTGAGCACTGCAATGTTCAGGGCTATCTACTCCATCAACAGAGTGCAGTCTATCCTCCCTGCTCCTTGGAGTGGATGAACCAACGCGGTTACTTTGTGCACCTGCTGCATTAGGGTCATAAGTTTGAGAGGCTAAATATGTTAAAGCTGTCACAACATCCCCTATTAAAGGTCTAGTAGATGCTTGTTCTTGCAAGCACATTGCTGCCACAGCCAGTGCTTGGTAAAGTCCTCGCATTGGGTAACGGCCTTGCAATAGTGGATCTGCCATTTTCGGGAACTTCCTCCTATCCTTGAAAAGTGGTCGAGCCTGCAAACACATTTCTCAATGTATAAAAAGTGGCAAAAGCAATATTCTGCCTTTTGAAGGTGTAGAAATGAACTAAAGGAAAACAGTCTCTTCCACACATCAAATGTCAAAGAAATCTAAGAAACAGAGGACACATATCATAATGACCAAATACAATCACAGAGAGGACATACCGAGGCAACAAGATTATGCTCCCCATGACTCCGAGTGTTATCAATTGCTTTGCGGCCTGTAATCAGCTCAAGGAAGACAACCCCAAAACTGTACACATCAGATTTCAATGTGAGTTGACCTGTCATTGCATATTCAGGAGCACAATAACCATATGTGCCCATCACACGTGTAGACACATGAGTCTTGTCGCCAACAGGGCCCAATTTAGCAAGCCCAAAATCTGATAATTTAGGGTGATATCCTTCATCAAGAAGTATGTTGGAAGATTTTAAGTCTCTATATATTACGGGAGGGTTGGCTTTGTCATGCAGATACTCTAAACCCTTCGCTGCACCAGCTGCAATCTTCATCCTTGTATTCCAGTCTAATGGTCCTTTATCAGGTGGAAGATCTGCATACATACTCCAAAGAGAGGGATTAGGTCCCAGTGCATAATCTGCATTGGTTCTATTACAAAAGCAGCAACAACACCATACCCAGTGAACTCCCACAAGTGGGGTCTGGGGAAAGGGTAGAGCATATGCAGACCTTACCACTACCTCATGGAGGTAGAGAGGCTGTTTCCGACCCATGGCTCAAATGCAAAAATCCAAGTAAAAGAAAAAGCAAACAAAATGATTAGTAAGGAAAGAAGTGCAGAGCCTACAAGAAAGGAACAAATACAACAGCAAAATAATGTACAGAAGTACAACACCACACAAAACGATCAACATTACAGATCACTTCAACTTTTGACAGTGGAAACTTTCATTTAATTGTACCAGAATAATGCAGAGAGAAATTTATCAAAAGAGGAATGGAAGTATTAGTTAAGAGCATTCTGTCGAGCATCTCCACATACTTCATGTCATTGCTTTACAACATCTAGTGTTGCAGGTAAATTGTAAAGGTTCCAAAGGAACTTCCCATGTGATTCAACAAATGGGCATAGGAAGTTTTCAACAAGGTCCTACTAGGAAAGTGATTTGGAGATTTAGAGAAAGATCTATAGAGGGAAATTAGAGAGAAAAAGTAGAATTATAGGAGAAGTGGAGGACTCAAAATATCACACTTCCTTTTGGCTGCAGATTCTGAAGAAAATTTTCTTGAATAATGCTAGAGTTTATTACTACAACACTATTGGGTTGTTTGGTTGTTGGTTAGAGAGGAGTTATCCATGTATTAAAACTAGCATAACTTTATACAATTTTTGTAAGGTTATAAAAATGGACAAAAATAATCTCCACACAGAATCTAGTATAAGTTATACAATGTTTTGATTGATTTTCTCTTTTAATTTATGACATAACATCGTTAATACAATGTTTGGTTAATCTTTACCTTTTGCGCATAACTAATACATGTTTAAGTTATGAGGGAACCTACTTTTTATTTTATGCAGGGTAGAAGATGGCATAACTAAGCCTTGCATTACTAATACAACAATAACAAACCCAGTGTAGTGGGGTCTGGGGGGTAAGATGTACGCAGTCCATACCACTACTTCAGAAGAAGTAGAAAGGCTGTTTCCGATAAACCCCCGGCTCAAGACAAGGAATAATAAGCAAATACTTAATAAAGCATGGAACAAGATGTCAAGACAAAAATACGCCACCCACAAGGAATAATAAACAAAGAATAGTAAACAAATTCGTAATAAAGCATGCAACAAAGTGTCTTAGCAAGAACAATACATCTACCAAGTAATGCCCTACCCCAACGACTCAAACTGGCACTAGCCTTTTATCCTAATCTGCGTCCTCCAGATCTTCCTATCTAGGGTCATGTCCTCAGTGAGCTGTAACTGCTCCATGTCCCGCCTGATCACCTCTCTCCAGTATTTCTTCGGCCTACCCCGCCTGAAACCATCCAAAGCAAGCTTCTCACACCTACGAACCGGGGCATCCGTGCTCCTCCTCATCACATGCCCAATCCATCTCAATCGAACTTCTCGCAGCTTGTCCTCCACTGAAGCCACTCCAACCTTTTCCCGAATAGTCTCATTTCGAACTCTATCACCTCTACTAAGCCCACACATCCAACGCAACATCCGCATTTCCACCACCTTCAATTTTTGAATTTGAGAGTTTTTGACTGACCAACATTCCGCTCCATACAAGGCCGGACGGACTACCCCCTGTAGAATTTGCCTTTAAGCTTGGGCGGCACCTTCCTATCACACAACACCCCCGAGGGGAGCTTCCACTTCATCCATCCCGCCCCAATACGGTGAGAGACATCTTCGTCAATCTCACCATTCCCCTAAATCATAGACCCAAGATACTTGAAACTATCCCTCTTACACACCGTCTGGGAATCCAATCTCACTACCACCTCGTCTTCCTGCCTCACGTCATTAAACTTGCATTCTAAATATTCTGTCTTGCTCTAGCTCAACCTGAACCCTTTAGACTCAAGGGTCTGTCTCCACACCTCTAATTTATCGTTCACACCCCCCCGCGTCCCATCAATCAAAACTATATCATCTGCAAAAAGCACATACCAAGGCACCTCTCCTTGAATACGCCGCGACAACACATCCATTACCTACATATCTAATTCGGTAATTTCTGCATTACTAATACTTGCGTAACTCTAACCAGAAACCAAGCAACCCCTAACTTTTGGTTCTTAACAGGTATTACAAGCAAAAAGATTGTCCCATTTATATCCTCACATATATCCTCACAGGGACTATGAAATCTATTAAGGATTCAATTCAGCTCCATCTAAAATATCCGTTTTACACAAAGAAGGAAAGCATGTACTCACTGTCTTCAAAACATCTTCCTTCCCTCTCTCCACAATGTGTCCACCATATGTGAGAATGGATGATAATCCACCATTTTTTTACAACGGTGGTGTTCAAGCCAGCTTGCGCCACACCTCGACTAGTGCCACGGGTACCTTCTACCTCCACCAACGCAAGTACCAGGTAACTCTGTCCACCAAGGCTTGGACAAATGAGGAAGCCACTTACTGCTTTCTCCTCCGCTAGGAGTTGAACTTAAGACATCATAGTTCTCAACCATTCACTAACTACTAGGCCACACACTTGAGTTTCTCCACCATTTGTTTTACCTCCATAGGTTTCCTTTCCCTCGTAACATCTACGAAGTTCAGTGACATTCCTTGGCAATCCATTTGAGCAACCATGTTTAAGCTTAACTGTCAAAGTTGATAAGGTATATTAAGAAAGGACGGGAAGACTTCATCGGCAACAAAACCTTTGAGGGGATAGAAGTTACAGGCAGTGTGGAGAGACATTGACACTCACATTCCCGAATACTCATAGTATGATATGATAATACAAGAGATCAAAGGTTACAAGAATTGGGACGTAAAGGTCAAGAGAAGCTTTCCGAGGAGGAACCTTAGGGACGGGAGACAGTTAATTCAAGGTCTAATTGACTTAATTTACAGCGAAGTACAACTCATGCTAGTCAGGACTTGAGGAGGTAGGGTGGCGGAAGAGGGAGGAGATCACTTGCTTTCAGTTAACTTATCCTAAGCTCTTGGTAAGGAAGGCGTAGAATTTTCCACATTTAAGTAGTTGGATTCACGCGACACCAACAAAAATGTGCCTTTTCACTTGGTTGGTAGCAACGGAAACAATATTGATGGCTGAGCATTTTAGGAAAAAGCAAATTACAATGTCAACTGGTGCTTTGTGTCCAGATGCTCAGGAAAAAGCAAATTATGATGTCAACTGGTGCTTCGTGTTCAAATCTCCGACTGAATATGTGGACCACCGCCTTTAACATTGTCCGTTGCAGCTTACTTGTGGTCTGAGATTTGAGATGGTCTGGAATGCAATTTGGCAATGCCCTTCCACTGAAGGAAGCATTCTCCAACCAGACGGACAAAAGGTTGAAAAGCCTAGGCTGTTGCAGTACTAGCACTCACGTGGAATTCGTGGATGGAAAGAATAAGGGAGCATTCAAGTTGGTCTGGACACCACCGTCATTACAAAAAAAAAAAAAAAGAAATAGCCTCTCATTCCTAGTTTCTTTTCGGCACACCCATGAGGTATTAGTTTGTTTAGAAGATTGTGTGTGCTGATAGATAATCAATTTATGTGGTAGATTCTATATCCTTAGGTAACTTGCTCGTATACTGGAGATTTTTCGTTATTAATTTAACTGTTTACTTCTTACTAAAAAATGAAAGGTACCGAGTGAAAGCATACTATCCAGATACTGTTACAAGTATATATGGTGCATGGGGTATTTTTTATCCCCTTACCGAAGTGGTTAAATTAATTTTTGTACAGCATATCACCATTATTTGATTTATCCAGGAAAGTGATCAAGTCTTTTTTATTTGCTTACCTTAAGTTTAGGACGGTGGCATTTGTGACATTATGAACTAAAAAGACATTGCATATTCGGATATATACACTAAATGTTCAAATTAAAATAGTTTGATACATTATACATCGGTTCGTCTCTACTTCAGTAGTAAATGTGCAAATTTGGAAAAGAACCCAGTCAGAAACCACAGTGCCTCCCCTGGTTTAGGAGAACACAAAATCATGGTCTATTTTGCTCAATTCTATTGATGAGTGAACCAGAAAGACATCAATCTTCAAAAGCACAATTCAATTACGTGGCTATATCAGATTTCAGCACCAAATGTTTGGAAAAGATATACACAGCCTCCCATTAGTATGAAGGATATTTCCTTGTCCTGTTTGATAAGATGGGCGAGGCGGTTGCTCGGATTCTCCAAAAATGATTCTGCACCCATGTTGGATCCTTCAAAAAATGCATTACTTTTGAAGGATCTGACACACACCCACTGACATTCTTGAAGAGTTCGAGCAACATATGGAAAAAAGGAGAGGAGAAATGGGCAAAAGGTACGCAAATCTGTACCCAAGACATGCTAAATGCACACATTCATGTAAAGTACCAAAGAACTTAAGTCTGAGAACTTCAGAGAATAAGACAAATACTCTTTCTGTTCAAGTTACAACTAACCAAATTACTCTCCAACTGCTACCGCCAAACCTTCACTACCACGACATGTTAGGAGGTGTATTTTTAATTATATATCTGGATAAACTATTAATTAGTATTTATTTTTTTGTATAGAGAGCAGTTTGCGTCAGACACAGTCACCCTTTGCTAATTCGACAAAAGATCTGACATCAGAAAGTTAATATATATATAAAAGTTGAAATCACAAAATTATACCATTTTTCCTATTGATTTTGGCCTTTACTGCTCTTTATAAAGGGAAGGAGCAGCGGGAAGAGGTTTCTTAATCAATTTTTTTCTCTCTCAATTATACAATCAGCAACTACAGCCACCCATGTTCATTACATTCTTTCTTCATCTCTTGCACATATATGGCAGATCCATAGTCCTTACATCCAGCCCTAGATTGCCTGAACTGCTTAGTGCAACCTCAATCTTTTCTTTTTGAGAAATTCCTTTTTTTGGGAGAAACTGTAACCTCAATCATATCCTTCGTGCCCTTTTCATTATTACTATTTTTCCTTAGGTAACAGACCATCGAGATATAAATAGAAGTGGTGTTAAAGACTTGCTAGTGCCAGTAGGCTGCCATCATATGGCAGAGGCATTGCTGAATATTTGCACGAGTTCCTTCGCTCTCTAACTGTCTCCTAAAACCCAGAACATTGCGGAGATAGTTTAGCACGTTTTCTTTGGGTTCCTAATTTCCAGCACGGGTAGCAGCAGATGCATTATGGAGCATCAACAAAAACATTATGAGAAATATAGGAGAAAAATATTATTGAACTGTTGTAACTACATTATTACACTGCGACCCTATTTATAAACACTACATTACAATCCTTTTTCAAGTAGAATTCTATATGCTATTCCTTCTCCTACTCATATTCTAACACTCCTCCTCAAGCTAGTGTGTACAAGTCATATGTACCAAGCTTGTCATGGATGTAATTAATACGAGGATTAGTGAGGGACTTGATGAATATATTCGTAAGAAACTGGTAAGGATTGCTAGGGACATCTAGGCGATCACAGTGGAAAAAGAACAAACTGAAAAGTGGTTAGTAAAATATAGTAAAAGTCGATTTGTCTCTGGAAAATTGGCAGAAATTGACATAGTATACATGGGTCATCCCAAAATCAAGATATTAGTAGATCTTGAACAAGAAAGTCATCGAAAAACTAGCTGAAACATGCTAACGCATCGGATTATTAGATTTGACGACTGCAAAGTGGACAAATTAGAGAAATATTATATTGGGTAGAGTCGGAATGATGGCACGACTCTACCGGAAAAGAGATACTATATCGGTAGGGTCACAAAGATGCCTACTGAAAAAGAGAAATTATATGGATAGGGTCAAAATGACATCACGACCCTACTGGAAAACAGAAATTATATGGGTAGGTTCGGAATGACGACACAACTATACTGAAATATGGGTAGGGTCGAAATGATAGCATGACCCTACAAAAGAGAAATTATATGAGTTTGGGTCGGAATGACGACACAGCCCTACTGAAAAAGAGAAATTATATGGGTAGGGTTGGAATGATGACACAACCCTACACAAATCAGATCTTAGGAGTCACCAGAAAGACGCACGAAACTACGCCAACCAGCTCTGAGAAGTCATCAGAAAGATGCACGGTGCTATGCAAGCACCTCAAATATGAGAAAGTAGTCAAAAAATGCATGGTATTAAGCAAATTAATATTAGTATGAATAGATGCACGGTGCTACACAAATCAGATATGAAAGAAAGATGCATATCAAATATAAGAAAATAGTCACCGAAAAGAAGCACAGTGGTCCAATCTTTTGCTAACATGATCATTGATCAAATGGGCAGTATAGATAGGTCATAGCCACTACCGACAAAGGAGCTATGTGATTCTCTACCAAGATCATAGAGGCTCTGATACGACGAGAGAAATATAGGAGAAAAATATTATTGAATTGTTGTAACTACATTATTGCACTGAGATCTCATTATTAGACACCATATTCCAATCCTTTTCCAAGTAGGCCACTACATTACAATTCTTTTCCAAGAAGGACACTACATTATAGTCCTTTTTCAAGTAGAATTTTATATGTTATTCCTTCTCCTACTCATATTCTAACACAATATACCCAGTGAAATCCCACAAAGTGGGTTCTAGGGAGGATAGAATGTATGCAAACTTTACTACTACCTCTTGGGTCTAAAAAGGCTATTTCCGAAAGACTCTCAGCTCAAGTGAAGCAAATCAAAGTAGAAAGTAAAAGGAAAAAAAGAAGGATAGCTAAGAGTAACATGACAACTAATAGCAAAGCAGTTTAGAGCATATATGCAAGGAAATGTAACATCAACAACAAGGTGCGATCACCTAAACATAGTAAACAACAGATGATTTCAGATACCAAAAGCCAAAGACTACATGAAAAGGCTAATCTATGACAGACACGGTGCTCTAAACTACCACTAAGCCAAAGACTACATGAATAGGCTAATACTGAGACAACACTCAACTACCTACCAACCTTCTACCCTTATTCGCGACCTTCATAGCCTCCTATCAAAGAACATGTCCACGATAAGCTAAAGATGTGTCTTTATCTATCTAATCATCTCTCTCTAATACTTTTTCGGCCTATCCTGCATCTCATAGTCCCACTATATCCAAGCATCCGTACATCTCTTCTTTACATGCCTAAACCATCTCAATCTCCCTTCTTTATCTTGTCTACCACGGAGACCGCTCCCACTTTGTCCCGAAAATCCTCATTCCTAATCCTATGTCTCCTAGTATGTCCACACAATCATTTGAACATCCTCAGTATCAAGCATAAGTACCCAAAATGTTTCAGCGCAATTTTGATATCATTCACTTGCGCGATCCCACACTAGAGATGAAACACGGGGGCCAAAGGTCCCTTGATAGGTATTAGAAAGCAGAGTCAGTCTTATATGTATCTACTTATGTAAATTCAGTTTTTCAAATTGGTATCAAAATTAAACTTCTTTAGAAAATAATATATATAGTTCATCGATTGTTCCAACAAGAGCACCTATTAACCATACAACAGTGAAAAGATCATGAAATTCACTGTGTATAGGATGATTTAGTTCAAATAACTTAAAAAATACAATACCCTTCAATGTGAGGGCAATGTCGATAGGAACAACTATATGTAATAAATAATTGTTGAATACAGTAACAATGATAAATCCTATGTTGGTGTCTGTAAAGAATGGATCTTGAGTCTAACTCAACCTCAAAAGCTAGCTCATGAGGGGAGGATTGTCCAAGTCCATACAAGGAGACCAATTATCCATACCTCTTCCGATGTGGGATACTTAACACTCCCTCGCACGCCCAGACCTCGTTAACTGGAGCGTGGACAATCTAATATAGGGGCCCAACATCGGTGAACAAAGATTTGAGATGGATCTGACTCTGATACCGTAG
Organism: Capsicum annuum; assembly: GCF_002878395.1. NCBI lineage: Eukaryota > Viridiplantae > Streptophyta > Magnoliopsida > Solanales > Solanaceae > Capsicum > Capsicum annuum. The sequence continues at coordinate 185,646,660 of NC_061111.1, forward strand.
AGCAATTTATAGAAGAGATTGTTAGAGGATGCCATAATATTTTGCGGAGAAGGAATGGTTTGATGGTTAGTCGATGGAGTAGTTTGGTTTTCGGGTGTCGACGTTTGATTTGTTGGGGTTGTGTGAGAATCAGAGGTGCTATTTAAGGGAGCTATTGTGCTTCACAGCCAACAAGTTTTCTGGACTCATGAGGGGAGGATTGTCCAAGTCCATATAAGGAGACCAATTATCCATCCCTCTTCCAATAAGGGATACTTCACAGTGCCAACCATTGTCATGCTAATGCCTATTAGTATAGTAGGTAGATGCCAAATAGAACTTTTATGTTTATTCCATTAACTTGCATTATGTTCCACCACAGTAAGAACACCCTCTTCAACCAAAGGAAATGTTCCCCTCACAGTAAAGACTAATCCCGAGACCCCGCTTCGTGGGAATATACGGGATATGTTGCTGCCACAATAAAGACTAATCGTGGCTTGTAGATGTTTAAACGTCATACAATTATTGATGATCACCTAAGCAATGTCTTAGACACAAAACCATTCCAATAACCATCCATAATCGAACATTGGTGCAATAGACAACTCTTGTTGAGACTGCGTCGGAAATTCTGTAACACTCTAATGCTGTTTGAAGTAGATTGCAACATCTATCATATTTCTGAATAAATTATTCCACTTTCACCAGCTATATCCATATAACAACTCCTTCATTGGAAGGTCCATGAACAAATAGAAGTTCCAAAAGGAAAGGGTGTTGTGCCACGAAACCAAGGATATCAAAGAAACAGTTTAAAAAAAAAACAGTGCAACACAAATCAGCATGCTGTGTCTCATCTGATTTTTTATATTAAAGAATATTGCAATTGTTTTGATTTGTTTAGTTAATCTTGAACCATGCGTAGTCTATTCATCATCCAGCTAATTTAGAACCTAGTATTAGTGTTACTCAAAGCTATATACAGATATAAGACTTTCATAAGTGCTTTGTACATGAACTGTAAGTCTAACCCATTCTCCAAGGCATCATGTATTTATTTATTTGAATCTCCCTCTCTTTAAACATTTCTATCGGGAGAAGAGGAGCCTTGGTGGAAAGTAAGAGTTGTCTCCCAGGTTAAAGCTGTAAAAACAACCTCGTGTAGAAATGCAAGGTACGGCTGCATATAATAGACACAATGTGGTCCGACCCTTTCTCGGACCCCACGAATAGATGGTGTTTAGTACTGTTAAGAGTTCTGCCTCCGTGGGATAAGGAGAATTTGGATTATTTATATGGTCTTAGGCAACCCTCCCTTCATGAGCTATATTTTGGGACTGAGTTAGGCCCAAGATCCATATAGCATTGTATCAAAACCAGAACCATCACAATTTATGATTTACCAATGTTGGGCCCCATATTAAATTGACCACGCTCTAGATGTCCATCCCTGGGCGTAAAGCAGAGAGTTGAGTCCCACATCAATGGGATGAGGAGAATATGGACTCTTTATATGTTCTTGGGCAATCCTTCCTCATAAGCAAGCTTTTGGGGTTGACATAGGCCTAAGATCCATTTAAAAAGTACATTTGGCTGCCTTTTTCTTATAGGAAGAAGGGGTAGGGTTCTAGTACGCGAATAACTATTCATGAATAACCAAATTATAGTTGCATTGCAAGAATCAATATATAAATTGCAGTAAAGGGTCTAACCATGTAAATGATCCTCTAAGGAACCCAATGGCATAAACTCGTAAACAAGGAGGCGTTGGTCCCCATCTGCACAATAACCAATCAGGTTGACGAGATTTGGATGATGTAGTAAGCTAAGCATCAGAACCTCCACCAGAAACTCCCTATTTCCTTGAAGACCATTGCGGTCAAGCTGTTTAACAGCAACCACCTGCAAACACACCATACAGACACAACCATGGGTGAAATTGCAATTCAATATACAATTGAAGATTCTGACATTTAAATTTTTCGTTCCTATGCTAACATATTTCTCTTAAATAGTTATCCTATGCTAGCATTTACTAAACCTAACCTAAAGATGGCTAATGATTTGCATCTGCATTACAGAATTACATTGTTATAAAGTAACACCTACCTGTCCGGTGCTTTCCAGCCGACCTTTGTAAACACGTCCAAACCCACCTTCACCAAGCAAACACTCTGGCCTAAAATTCTTCGTTGCAGCAGCAAGCTCACGAAATGTGAATGTCTGCGCAGCAATATGTGCTGTTGGTCCATCTTTTGGAATGGCTGGATCTTTCTTAGGATCATGACTTCCACGAGACTTTGATTTATCTTTATATAAGAAATAAACATCGAGTCAATACCAATAAAGAAGAAAAAGAAACAAGTCAAGTTGCAAAATGATTCATTGATATTTTTAACTGCAATAAGATCATTCTTTTATAAGTTACAGCAGTATGAGCATTACACCACATTAATCATGATGGTCCACCGAACTTTCAGGCTCTAAACTCTACATTGTTATGAGAATCTAAATTCCCTCACAGATTCATTGGCATATGCCAGTTCTTTGAAATTCATATTCACAGCATTTATTGACACATTACCAGCCTGTTCAGCTAGAATATATATTCTTCACTGTTGATAGGAGGTAAACCGCAAAGAATTTGTCGTGCCATGGTTAGATTGTACTACTACTCCTCCCAATTAGTAATTCAAGAGTTCTCCAAGTTAAATTTTCTTGTGAAGTTAACACAAGTTTCATTTTCATCTACTTGAAAGCCCCTCCCCCTCCCCTTTACGCACATACAACCACAACCACAACAACATACCCCATGTAATCACCCTAGTGAAGTCTAGGGAGGGTAGGATGTACACTGACCTTACCCCTTCCTTTGTAGCAGTAGAAAGGCTGTCTCCAAAAAACCCTCCCCCCTCTAAAAAAAGCGGAGCAAAAATATCTATTTTGCCGTCAAAAGTGTCTATTAGAATTTATTTTCTCGTAGAACATATATTTCTGACTAATTCAAACAATATAATAGGGCAAACAAATTTTTAAACAAGCAGAACAAGTGACAGATCTCTCAAATATACATCAGCATTACTAAACAATAAACAACAAAAACGATATAAAAAGAACCAAATTTCATTTCATAAAGAGCCAACCAAATCTGTAACGCCCCTTGCTAAAACACCACACACAACGTCACAAAAACACAGATCAAGTCTATAACATAAAACCCACACTCAAAATAGAAATTAAAAACCAAAATTCAAGAAAACCAAAGCAAACAGAACAAAAAAGGAAGAGTACATACCTGAATTAACTTTACTCAAATGGATAGACTGAGGAGCAGAAGCATCCTTAAAAGACTCTTTTTTTACCACTTGTTTTCCAGTTTCCTTGTTTGATGATCCAAAGCAAGGAAAACACCCACCCATATCAAATCCACAAAAATCAAACAAAACCCAAAAAAATACCAACTTCACAAAATTTTACATATAATCAAGATTTGTACTTCTTTATGCCTTCACCACTTCACTAGAATTTTCCAGTAGATATTCTTCAGCCATGAGCCACTCATCAGTGCCCCAAAATGAAGCTCAACAACAAAGATCAAAAAACTTCCAATTTCATCAGACAAAGTAGATCAACAAATCCAAGAAAATTGATGGTTAAAGAAAAGCAGAGACAAAGGCAAAATCTTTTGCTTTTATTATAAAAATATTGGATTTTATGTTATGGTTATATATATATATATATTATTTTATGTGTGAATATATAAGGAAATAAAATTAATTTTAGTGAGGGGTTACGGTAAAAATAAACAAAAATGGATAGAAAATATTTAGGTGAATCGTTATATTATCTTCTTGGAATTGTAATCCGATTCACACAAGGGCACAAAGAGGTTAAGGGATAAAATTTAGGGGCAAAAGTGACATATAAATTACTTATTTTATATTTATGTAGAGTTAATTGTTTTTGTCAGGTAATAAAAGTTGAAGTAACTTTGGAAATACTTTATTATATTTGATCTTTTGTTTTTGTTGTCCTTGTATTTCTTAGTCTTTCCTCTTTTATATATATATAAAAAAAAAAAAAACTCTGCATTTTCTTTTAAAGATATTAAAAAAAATAAAGAAGAAAATACATAAAGACCTAAATTAGTCCATAACTTTTTAGAAGACAATTAAATTTGTGGGGTCTTATTACGCGCTTAAATTTTTTAATATCACTTTTACCATCCATGTATTGAGAACATTATTTACAAGGTTATCTAGGTTATTTATTTTATTAGTAATATGTATTTTCTTTTACTTTTTTTTAACTTCTCATTTTCTATTTCTTTTCTCCTCAATCTTATTTTTTCCTCCGCTACCTCCTCCAAGTGAAGATTTCCTTCGATAACTTTACCTCCATTATCATTTGGTGCGTGACTTAGATCATGTTCCATCAGTAAAATTAAATCGAATAACAACAATCTATTTTTATTAAACAACTTAGATGACGTCTGTCAATTTTAAAATTTCTTAAACTTTTTCTTTTGAAATTTTCATATCTAAGCATGGGTATTCATGTCTTTCAAAATAATTTGATTATGTAGTATGTTACTTTTGTTTTCAGATTGTTCATTCATATTTTTTTTCCTCAAGATTATCTAGTCAATGGCAAATCGATAACCTTGGAATCTACTTCTCATAATTAAATGAAATACTAAAATTCTTTTTGCTTTTTATGTTCATTTTATTTTAACAATTGCTCCTAATTTTTGTTGTCCCTAAAATGACAAATTAAGTTTGTTGTTATTATGACCTTACGGGTTATTTTTTAAAATTTTTGTGTGTTTTTGATGTTTCAAGCCATCCTGCAATAGTTACATGTCATTTATGACTTGTTGAAATAATCGGTTCGATTATTAAATAGTTTGTTTGGGTTTTAGGCTCATTTTTCTATTTTGGAGCTTTTGTTGTTAAGGAATTGGTCTTGGACCAAAACTCCTAGTAAACGGCCTTGGATGAGAAATTCAACAGCGCCATTAGCTTCGGAACATTGATTTTAAGCTAGGGGACCCTTGGTTCAGGTTCGAGGCATTCCAGACTCAACAGAACCATCAAAACTTTCATCCAATATCGTTTCAATTAAATATGAGCCCCCCTCCTAGTTTCGTCTTTTATTAAATCCACTTAATATCTCAAAATGAGTTCGAATGTCTCGAGATTTGAACCAAAGGTCCCCTAATCTAAGATCAATATTCCGAAGCTAATAGCGTTGTCAAATTTCTCATTTGAGGCAGTTTACTAGGAGTTTTGGTCTAAGATCAATTTTTTTAACAACAAAAGCTCCAAAATAGGGAAATAAGCCTAAAACACAAACAAACTATTCAATAACCAAACAGGCAGTTCCAGCAAGTCATAAATGATATATAGTCGAAGTGGGAAGGCTCAAAATACCAGAAACACGTAAAATTTGAGAAAATGACCTAGAGGATCATTACTATATCCACTACTAAAAGGACTTTTATTCGCGAAAGTCAATAGATAGGAAGAGCTAAAAAATTTAAAAGATTCCAGGTACTAGCCCACATGCACAGAGCATGACTCCCCAACTAACCTCTAAGAAGAAACAACACTTTCAAGGGATTTCACCAAAGGTATCCCCTTTTCACCAAATTTCTTACTTCACTTTTCAAATAACTGAAGACTCAACCTCAACAACCAACTGACCTCCAGCTGAACCAAAAATCAATGTAAAGAGCAGTAGAAACCAATAACGTATGCCAAAGGACTATCCCTCGAGCATTTATCAAGCATAACCCATTTGAACTGAAGATAACCAAACTGATAGGTAAAGAGTAGGCTTAGAGAGCCTAGAAACAAATGCTCAACTAAAACAAATCTAGAAATGAGGCTGCAATCAAGTTACGAAATCCATAGCTGAGATCCTCAAACCGAAGTTGAACTACCCCATCTCAACTATCCAAATCAATTATATTGTCGAGTAAGCATCCATAACTTAAAATCTATGACAACTTCCAAGCCGCTATTCAGAAGAGCCAAACGCAAAATTGAAGCCCATGAGTCTTTACAGATATTAAGTACTCAAACTAATCTCATCAGAATTCCAGCACATATACCACGGTTCACACAAGAGTTGAAATTAAAATGTCATCGAAGAACATAACTACAACGGAGGAAAACCATCGACTGAAGACATAAGCAATCAACTCCAGAAATGCTGAAGTGTATAATGCATCAAGACATAACCAAAAACTCACCAAGGCCGCAAGGAATACTAATGGTAGTCAAATCCTCAGCAACTTAGAAAAGTTACTATCTTAGCCTAAATTTGGCCAATCTAATACTCAATCTGCGATAGCGAATACCCATAAGCACATATCACCGAGCAGAAGCACTGTAAGAAGTCATATTTTGATGAACAACAGTCAAAACTGAGAATTTTCTGGATTTACCCATTTTCAGCAACTCTAGCTCAACAGGAATCGTGAACCACGTCATAGCAAGAACGGAGTACCCAACTCACTATCAATATCAAGGTCAAGACCATAACTAGGTAATGAACTATCCAAATTAGAAATAAATCTCAAATTTATCAACCTCAGGGATGTACTTAGATGCCTTACTTGATTCACGTGTAGGAAGATAGCTTAAATAGCCTAATTGGATCATTACATCCCCGCATAACGATATAGTTATAAGGTTCTAGGTAAAGGATTAGAGGTTGGGAAACCGTAATCATGCAATTAACCCTATGAATCAATAACCAAGATAAGAAATCTAACGAATGAGGTTCAACAACATAGTATGATTGTTCGTAAGCCTTAACCCTGGGTTTCTATCCATTGATTATTCTAAGTCATTATTTTTTCGCATTAGTTTAGTTTCTTTTTAGTTTACAATTCTAAAAAGTCCTTGTTTACTGTTTATCAATCGTTAAACTAGAATTGAATAAGTGACGAACGCAAGTCGGTGAGAGATCGATACTTGGGTTTTCTTTAAGCCACTTTACGACTTGATAAGACCACGTACACTTGTGTATGCACTTAGGCACTTTCATGTTTTTGGTACCATTTATGAGGACTTGTAACTAGGCAACTATCTTGTTTTTAGTTTAGCTATATTGAGTTGTTCATCATTATTAGTTTTTCTTTTTATTTTCCTTATATTTCTTTTTATCACACTTCTTGACATAGCAGCCTGGGATAGATGGTTTTCGAGTGATGATGATTCTGTATGGTTTATGGTTTGTGGCCATAGTGGTCATTTTGAAGATATGTGTGTTGTGAATACTAATTCAGTAATGTTTGTAGGCTATGCTGAAAGGCAAAATTATATAAACAACTACAATCAAATATTGCAGAATCAGCCACAATCATGGAATAACCAGCAGCAGTTTCAACATACCCAACCGAATCAGTCAACTAGCAACATGGAAGAGATACTGAAATAAATTTTAGCATCTTAGGTTAAGTTGTTGGCATACATGAAGAACCACAGGGAGGCTGCAGAGCAAGTGGATTTCCAACTAGTTATAGACAAAGTTGCTAATAATTCGAGAAAGTCTGAGTACTCAAAAACTAAAGTTGTCGAACAGGTTGAAGAGTTACTACTGCCACCATGTCTACAGTGGCTAAGAAAATAAAAATATGAGAAGGACATTAGCCAATTTATGGATCAAACAGAAAAATCGCAGTCACTCGATTGTCATCTTTATCTTGAGACTAAAATTGAGAAGATAAATAAAAGTGAGTGTGTTGTGTAAATTTTGAAGTGAGATTAGTTGGTCCTTACTCAAAGAACCTTTTTACATTATGTTTAAATGATGTCTTGTCTATGAAATCATTTAAAATAGTAAAAAAGTGTGAAGATGAGGAACAATAATCCTATATTCTTGATTTTACACCGAATAACTAATAAAAAAACACACCTCACTTTATGGCCGGGTGGTTTACCATGCATATTCTATTACTTGGTTCTATAATTTTTGTACCACCACCCTATGAGTGAGGCAAAAGGATGGATGCAATATTGGGGGTGAAATTTATATCCTCAAGGTGGAGGAAAAAGTTGATTGGGTCTTGCCGCGATTCTAAATTAGGCGCTTCTTGGGAGGCAACCCAAGCAAAGGTATATTTTTTTTTGAATTTTTTTTAGTTTCTATTTCACGTAGTTTTTATTTTTGGTTGAGTCACAGGTTAATAGGAAGTTTGAGTACTATAAACTTGAGCTTGAAGCATGGCAAAGAACGAGTGTGGGGTTCCTGCGGATCTCCTTTATATGTTAAGATACTACTAGCTAGGCCTAGAGGCCTCAGGGAGTACTTCTATCTCTTACTTTTAAATTCACTTTGGGGACAAAGTATATTTTAAAGTGTGGAGTGGGGAAATTCATAAATTTTAGCTCAATTTAAAAAAAAATTGTGTAAGATATTCTTTTTGGTGCTATTTTTTTATTACTTGATGCAAGTGTTTTGTTTGGTAAAAGCATGTTGATTACGAGAATTTCTACTTTTTAGACTCCCAGGCTCATGTTTGTGACTCTTGTATTTGTGGCTTAAATTTGAATTCTTGCTATTGTTGGTTAGGAGTGTATGATGATCTTATTGAGTTGAGCATGTGCCATGTATGTGTAAGGTTTTTTGCATATTCCTTATTTTATACGATGTTTAGAACTTACCCGATGTGTGTGTGAAGTGAAATAACGAATGTGGGTTTAGGAGATCATATAGACATTTCTTTGATAGCCTTGTTTTATACCTTCTACTTGTCCAACCCTTTATGCATTATCCTAGTTAACCCCATTGAGCCTTTTGCTTATTTTCTTTGGTAGCCTCATATGTAGCCTAATTCCCTTCTTTGATAGACCATAATTTAATCCAAAAAGCTCCTAAGTGCTTTAATATAAAATAAATAAATTAGGAAGAAGTTTGAGAAACAAGAAAAAAATAGTGAATTTGATGCCCCAAGGTAATAGTTATTGGTGTTGATAATTGACGTGTGGTAGTTGGGTGTGATGTAATTGATGCTAGAAATATTACCATGGTTGAGAAAAAAATAAAAAAAATTGATTCTTTCCCACCAAGTGTTTGTGAAAATGCTTAAATGAGATGGGGCAAAAGGAAAAGATATGGGTGGATGAAAAAGTGTAATTTAGTTGTTAGAGATTTGTTTTAAATGTATGATGTAGTGTATTAGAGTGCTTAGAGTGGTTAGTCACTATTCTTGGCCAAAATAGTTTCTACCCATCCCTTAGCCTACATTACAGCCCGAAAAAGACATATTTGATCCTAGGTTCATCATTCAAATATTAGTGGAGCATGACACTAAGGGCAAGCCTATGGTTCATTATGGGTGTGTTTGGTATGATGGAAAATGTTTTCTTGGAAAATGTTTTCCTACAAAATAAGATGGTTTGCTACTTATTTTGTCATGTTTGGTTGGTGAGTGAAAAATATTTTTCAAAAAATATTTTATGGTGTTAGGTTGGTGAGTAGAAAATATTTTTTATAAAAATATTTTCTAGTGTTTAATTGGTGAGTGAAAAAGTATTTTTTAGAAAATACTACTAACTGTTAACTAGTATATCAGTGTCTCTAGCAACTCAACAATTTGTAAGAACTAATTTAAGCATAGAAAATATTATTAATATCGAATATTAAAATATTACAATAACTAAATTTAAGAAACTATTAATTAGCAAATATAGGAGACATTTTTCTCCATTTTGTCAGGACAATCTCACGATACTACAAGCAATAGAAATATAATGGAACGACAAGTTTACTCAACCTTGTGAAACAAGTTACATCAATGACAAAATGAAATATGCAATTAGCAAAAGTAACATAGGTAAGTCTTCCTCTATGCATATGAAAATAATAATACATTCAACGAACATTGAAAAAGGCAAAAATTCAGGCTTCACTATTTTTTATTTCAAGCAGTGAAAAATTGAAACAAGGCACAATAAAAAATATTTATGAGTAATGTAAAATTTTGAGAAATATAAATTTTTTGATTCATGTCAATATGACAGTTGTTGGGGTGGGGAAGAGGGGTGGGGGTAGGGGCATAAGTTACATTTGCCATTTTCTGGAAAATGACTTCCCTTGGTCCATGAGGGAAGTCATTTTTCCTCAAATAGAGGAAAATGAGTTATCTCTGAAAATGTTTTCCCAATATTTTGCTACAATCAAACAAGGAAAAATAGGAAAACATTTTCCATCATACCAAACACACCCTATGTGTAATTTGTGAATTCTTTGTGAGACTGAGCGTAGCTTGATTTGTATATCCATTATGACAATTATTTTATTGTGAGTGTTTATGGGTAACTCTCTTATTGTGAGGGCACATGTTTGATAAATGTGGGTGATTTGTATGATGTCTTATATTGAGAAATATGCATGAGTTTTCCATATATTGAGTAAATTCTTGAGGCTAGGATGTTTTGGAGTACGATTCTTGAGCTTTCAATTGTATATAACATGCTTAGTGTTGTAAACTTGCATTCCATGTAGTCATTGTAGGACGAATAAGGCTTTAAGTATGGGGTGGTGATGTTGGGTGTATTTTTGCATTCTATAACTACTATTCTAGCCTATTTAACCTTGTTTTAAGGATGATTCATGTGATTAATGGGTTGAGAATGATATAAATGAGCATTTATGTGTCCAAGTATGTGTTTACAATGTTTAATGGTGGTTTCACATAGATTTTGATTTAATTTGAGCATTTAGAGTTCAACCGAGAAAACTAGTATAACTAGCTTGAGCTAGGTGTTTTTCTAATCTATTGTGTTGAGTTTTAATGTTTTTTAATGAGTTACTAAGTTTTTTATTATGTATTATATGTGAAACAACTTAGTTATAATGTTCAACAGCTGGATCAAGAAAAGAGTTAAAACAATAAGTTAATGCTCAATGTGAATTTAGCCTATGCTTAGCTCTTGTTTCTAGTTCATCGTTGAGGATGTTGTTTTGTTTTGAGCTCTAAATTATTGTGTTTAATGCTATAGGATGCTTGTTTAATAGACTATGATGATAATTGAAGGATTTTTAAGCTTCAAATCAAGTGGAAACAACTCAAAAAGACTTGGAATGGATCACGGAAGCACAAAACACAGCTTGACGCCAATTTGGACACCTGAAAAGTATTGAGAGAGTGTGGGCACGTAGGAAGGAGTCTGGGCACGTTAAACACATAAATTGATTCAGAAGTCACCCAATACAGTGAACCAACATGATTTAGATGCGATGCGATGCCCTCCACCGCGTTAATCACTGGGTTCATAGACGACCAAAAATTGTTTCCTTGTTCAACAAGGCATGGGCTATTTCTTCTATTATAAATAGGACCTTATACACGTTTTTACTTACTTTTGGACGTCTTTGTACAAGAGAAGGTTGCTATACACATTATTTAGATTTTAATCATTCTTTAATTTAGTTTTTTTCATGGTTTGTATCATCAATCCAAGGGATTGGATGATGAATACTTCCATTAAAGGCTAAAACTCCCTTTCCCGGGTTAAGGCCAAAATCATGATTATTTCTTTTTGAATTAAGTTTGTTGATTTGCTTATCATTATTAGTTGCTTATTTATTCTTGTTTTAACTATTTTATGAATTAACTACCCTTAGAATACATCAATTGTCAACCTTGTGATTTCGGGAGAGGAAATAGGGAGATAGAACAAGGGAATAAGCAAAGTAGGATTCTTGTTTCTTTAAAAAATAAGAGACTTGAATTAGCATCCAGGACAGGGATGTACTTAGATGCCTTACTTGATTCACATGTAGGAAGATAGCTTAAATAACCTAATTGGATCATTACATCCCCGCATAACGATGTAGTTGTAAGGTTCAACTTAGGTAAAGGATTAGAGGTTGAGAAACCGTAATCATGCAATTAACCCTACGAATCAATAACCAAGATAAGCAATCTAACGAATAAGGTCCAATAACACAGTAAGATTGTTCGTAAGCCTTAACCCTGGGTTTCTATCCATTGATTATTCTAAGTCATTATTTTTTCGTATTAGTTTAGTTTCTTTTTAGTTTACAATTCTTAAAACTCCTTGTTTACTTTTTCTCAATCGTTAAACTAGAATTGGATAGGCTACGAACACAAGTTCCTGAGAGATCGATACTTGGGCTTTCTTGAAGTTACTTTATTACTTGATAAGACCACATACTCTTGTGTGTGCTTTTGGGCGCTGTCATGTTTTTGGCGTCGTTTCCAGGGACTTGTAACTAGGTAACTATCTTGTTTTTAGTTTAGCTATATTGAGTTGTTCATAGTTTATTAGTTTTTCTTTTTATTTTCTTTATATTTCTTTTTATCACGCTTCTTGACATAGCAGCCTGGGATAGATGGTTTTCGAGTGATGATGATTCTATATGGTGTATGGTTTGTGGCCATAGTGGTTATTTTGAAGATATGTGTGTTGTGAATACTGATTCAGTAATATTTGTGGGCTATGCTGAAAGGAAAAATTATATAAACAACTACAATCAAATATTGCAGAATCAGCCATAATCATGGAATAACCAGCAACATCAGTTTCAACATGCCCAACCAAATCAGTCAACTAGCAACATGGAAGAGATACTAAAATAAATTTTAGCGTCTTAGGTTAATTTGTTAGCATACATGAAGAACCAGAGGGAGGTTGCAGAGCAAGTGGATTTCCAACTAGTTGCAGACAAAGTTACTGATAATTCAAAGAAATTTGAGTACTCGAAAACTAAAGTTGTTGAACAGGTTAAAGAGTTACCATTGCCACCATGTCTATAGTAGCTAAGAAAAGAAAAATATGAGAAGGACATTAGCCAATTTATAGAGCAAACACAAAAATCGCAGTCACCCGATTGTCATCTTTATCTTGAGACTGAAATTAAGAAGGTGAATAAAAGTGAGTGTGTTGTGGATTGTGTAAATTTTGAAGTGGGATTAGTTGGTCCTTACTCAAAGAACTTTTTTACATTATGTTTAAATGATATCTTGTCTGTGGAATCATTTAAAATAGTGACTAAGTGTGAAGATGAGGAACACGAATCCTATATTCTTGATTTTACACCGAATAAGCAATATAAAAACACACCTCACTTTAAGGCCGAGTGGTTTACCATTCATATTCTATTACTCAATTCTTTAGTTTTTGTACCACCACCCTATGAGCGAGGCAAAAGGATGGATGCAATGTTGAGGATGAAATTTATATCTTCAAAGTGGGGAAAAAAGTTGATTGGGTCATGCTGGGACTCTAAATTAGGCTCTTCTTGGGAGGCAACCCAAGCTAAGGTATGTTTTCTTTTTAGTTTTTTATAGTTTTTATTTCATGTAGTTTTATTTTTGGTTGAGTCACAGGTTAATGGGAGGTCTGAGTACCATAAACTTGAGCTTGAAGCATAGCAAAGAACGAGTGTGGGGTTCCCGCGGATCTTCTTTATATGTTAAGATACTACTAGCTAGGCCTAGAGGCCTCAGGTAGTACTTCTATCTCTTACTTTTAAATTCACTTTGGGGACAAAGTCGATTTTTAAGTTTGGAGTGGGGAAATTCCTAAATTTTGGCTCAATTTAAAAAAAAAACTGTGTAAGATATTCTTTTTGGTGCTATTTTTTTATTACTTGATGCAAGTGTTTTGTTTGGTAAAAGCACGTTGATTACAAGAATTTCTACTTTTAGACTCCTAGACTTATATTTGTGACTCTTGTATTTGTGGCTTAAATTTGAATTCTTGCTATTGTTGGTTAGAAGTGTATGATGATCCTATTGAGTTGAGCATATGCCATGTGTGTGTAAGGTTTTTTGTATATTTCTTATTGTATACGATCTCTAGAACTTGCCCGATGTATGTATGAAGTAAAATAAAGAATATGGGTTTAGGAGATGATGTAGATATTTCTTTGATGGCCTTGTTTTATACCTTCTATTTGTCCTACCCTTTATGCATTATCCTAGTTAACCCCATTGAGCCTTTAGCTTATTTTCTTTGGTAGCCTTATATGTAGCCTAATTCCCTTCTTTGATAAACCATAATTTGATCCAAAAAGCTCCGTAGTGCTTTAATATAAAAATATTAGGAAGAAGTTTGAGAAACAAGAAGAAAAAGGTGAATTTGATGCCCCAAGGTAATAGTTATTAGTGTTGATAATTGATGTGTGGTGGTTGGGTGTGATGTAATTGATGCTAGAAATATTATCATGGTTGAGAAAAAAATAAAAAAATTGATTCTTTCCCACCAAGTGTTTGTGAAAATGCTTAAATGAATTCGGGCAAAAAGAAAAGATATGGGTGGATGAAAAAGTGTAATTTAGTTGTTAGAGATTTGTTTTAAATGTATGATGTAGTGTATTAAAGTGCTTAGAGTGGTTAATCACTATTCTTGGCCAAAGTAGTTCTACCTGTCCCTTAGCCTACATTACAACCCGGAAAAGACCTATTTGATCCTAGGTTCATCATTCGAATATTAGTGGAGCATGACACTAAGGGCAAGCCTATGGTTCATTATGAGTGTGTTTGGTATGATGGAAAATATTTTTCATGGAAAATATTTTCTTGGAAAATGTTTTCCTGCAAATTAAGATGGTTTTCTGCTTATTTTCTCATGTTTGGTTGGTGAGTGAAAAATATTTTATGGTGTTAGGTTGGTGAGTAAAACATATTATTTAGAAAAATATTTTCTAGTGTATTATTGGTGAGTGAAAAATATTTTTTAGAAAATACTACTAAATGTTAACTAGTATATCAGTATCTCTAGCAACTCAACAATTTGTAAGAACTAATTTAAGCATAGCAAATATTATTAATACCGAATACTAAAATAGTACAATCACTTAATTTAAGAAACTTTTAATTAGCAAATATAGAAGACATTTTTCTATATTTTGTCAGGACAATCTCACAATACTACAAGCAATAGAAATATAATGGAGCGACAAGTTTACTCAAACTTGTGAAACAAGTTACATCGATGACAAAATGAAATATGCAATTAGCAAAAGTAACATAGGTAAGTCTTCCTCTATGCATATGAAAATAATAATACATTCAACGAACATTGAAAAAGGGATAAATTCGGGCTTCACTATTTTTTAGTTCAAGCAATGAAAAATTGAAACAA
The DNA here is from genome assembly GCF_002878395.1 of Capsicum annuum. Taxonomy (NCBI): domain Eukaryota; kingdom Viridiplantae; phylum Streptophyta; class Magnoliopsida; order Solanales; family Solanaceae; genus Capsicum; species Capsicum annuum. The sequence goes on from NC_061111.1 coordinate 185,661,770, forward strand.
TGCACTATAAAAAATATTTCTGAGTAATGTAAAGTTTTGAGAAATATGAATTTTTTGAGTCATGTGAATGTGACTGTTGTTGGGGTAGGGAACATGGGTGGGGTTAGGGGCATAGTTACATTTGTCATTTTCTGAAAAATGACTTCCCTTGGTCCATGAGGGAAGTCATTTCCCCTCAAAAGAGGATGTTGTGTTGTTTTGAGCTCTAAATTATTGTGTTTAATGCTATAGGATGCTTGGTTAATGGACTATGATGATAAATGAAGGATTTAGAAGCTTCAAATCAAGAGGAAACAACTCATAAAGGTTTGGAATGGATCACGGAAGCACAAAACACAACTTAACGCCAATTTGGACACTTGAAAAGTATTGAGAGAGTGTGGACTCGTGGAAAGGAGTCTGGACATGTGATAAACATCAATTGATTCAGAAGGCACCCAAACAGTGAACTATCATGATTTAGACGCAACGCGAGGCCCTCCAACACATTAATCACTGGGTTCGCCAGACGACCAGAAATTGTTTCCTTGTTCAACAAGGCATGGGCTATTTCTTCTACTATAAATAGGACCTTATACACGTTTTTACTTACTTTTGGACGTCTTTGTACAAGAGAAGGATGCTACACACATTATTTAGGTTTTATCATTCTTTAATTTAGTTTCTTTCATAGTTTGTATCATCAATCCAAGGGTTTGGATGATGAATTTTTCCATTAAATGCTAAAACTCCCTTTCCGGGGTTTAGGCCAAGATCATGATTATTTCATTTTGAATTAAGTTTGTTGATTTACTTATTATTATTATTTGCTTGTTTATTCTTTTTTTTTTTTTTTTACTATTTTATGGATTAGCTACCCTTATAATACGTCAATTGTCAACCTTGTGATCTCGGGAGAGGGAATAGGGAGATAGAACACGGTAATAATCAAAGTAGGGTGCTTGTTTCTTTATATAATAAGAGATTTGAATTAGCATCTAGGACAGGGATGTACTTAGATGCCTTACTTTATTCACACATAGGAAGATAGCTTAAATAACCTAATTGGATCATTACATTCCCGCTCAATGATGTAGTTGTAAGGTTCAACTTAGGTAAAGGATTAGTGGTTGGGTAATCGTAATCATGCAATTAACCCTAAATCAACAACCAAGATAAGGAATCTAAGGAATGAGGTTCAATAACGTAGTATGATTGTTTGTAAGCCTTAACCCTGGGTTTTTATCCATTGATTGTCCTAAGTCATTATTTTTCCGCATTAGATTAGTTTCTTTTTAGTTTGCAATTCTTAAACCTCCTTGTTTACTTTTTTTCTTCATTAAACTAGAATTGGATAGGCGGAGAACGCAAGTCCCTGAGAGATCGATACTTGGGCTTTCTTGAAGCCACTCTACTAATTGATAAGACCACGTACACTTATGTATGTGCTTGGGCGCTGTCAATATCTAAACCACCAACTAGGACACTAAGTGAACTACATCTAATCGAAGGTTCCACCACTCTATGAGACTAATCTGTCTGAGGTGACTAACTAATAAACCCTTGAAAAGGACACTCTCTGGACCAATGACTAGGATGGACCTAATTCTTTAGTTGGCACTGAATATCTTGACATTACTCTCTAACTCCCTAGCCTGATGCTATGCAGAAACTCTGGAAACACGTGCAAAAGTTTCATCCGCATCTATCGATAACCTCATGCTATCCATCTTGGGAAAGAGTAGAGTCAAAAGAAGTACTAGAGGTTCTTAGAAGTCGAATGCATGATAAAGAGTCAAGAATAGAATTTTCTAAGAATGCCCTATAGCCTCCTAATGATCGGATATAGACGTCTCCATACCGAATTGTAGTACTCCACTAGACACTTAGCTTTTATACCAACGCATCGATAAACCTACGCTTTGATAATAATTTGTCATGACCTAATTTCTTGGGTTATGATAAAACTTGATATAACCGACTAGTAGGAAAGCATACCCATAGGCTAGAAAAACTAGTAACGTATTAATAAGAGAGGCAAAAGTAAAACTTAATTATAAGGAAAAAAAGTAAGAAGAAAGTAAATATATTCCTAAAACCTAGTAAAGTAAGTATAAGAGCTTCTAATACGATTGGATTACAAGTGAAGTAAAAAATAAATATACAAATATGTCTCTAAATACAAAATAGAGATCAATCTAATGATAAGAGAGAGAGCAGATATACTTCAAACGTTAGGAGCTCACCCCAAATCTTTGATCTTGGGTTGTGGACCCACATTTAATTGAAATAATCATAAATAAAAGTTTCAATGGTTGCGTTAAGTTTGGAATATCAAATTAGTATGGTAGAATAGTTTGTGTGCACCCATGGAAGTTTGAATGAATCAGGAGCACCCAATCGATGTCCATTAGGACTTAAGAAATTATTGGTTTTCCAGCATCTGGTGCAACCACTTGTTGTTCTTCACAATAGTGAGGTACAGGTCACATTCACGAATGGTCAAGTTTTTGGCCTTTACAATCGCGAACCTCACCTCTCACACTCGCGGTGTGGGTCAGCTATGACCCAATCTAATTACTTCTTTACAATCACGACTGGTTGCCCACATTCACCATAGTCTAACTCTTTCACCTTCATATTTGAAACCTAATGGCTATACTTGTGAAGGGTAACTTTATCAGGTATTATGATCACGACCCTTGGCCTTCGCAATTGTGTAACACCCAAACGTCTTCTTAGCTAAGTTTCATCCATAAAAAGTCTAAGCATTAGCTTCTAGAATGATCTAAATTATTTTTCATGTGGAATTTCTTAGATTTCAACCTTTCATTACGTAGATGACTGAATTAGATGTCTAATGATATAAGATTCGCTCAAAATGGACCTTCGGTGAAGAAGTTATGAATAATTTAAAGTTTCAGTTGTAAACATCGTCATTTTGGGGTCTAGCGCATCGCGGAGAGGGTCAAATTGACAATCGTCAAATTCTAGTGGGGCTCTACGATGGTGGCACATCGCGGAGGCATCCAATTTCCCACTCGTCGAATTCCAGTGGACCACCGCGATTATGGCGCGTCGCGGTGGTACCCGAAATTGGGTTTTTAAGTTCAAAATTCCAGTTTTGTTCAGGAGTTATTAAGCGTAAATTTGACTTTTCCCTAACCTTTAAAATCGTCCAAACAAAGGAGTTAGGGTATGTTTGAGCAACTTAACCCTATTTTCATTAAAATCATCAAGAATCCTCTCTAGGGTTTCAAATAAGAACTTTCAGAAACCCAAGATTCAATCATGGGTTTTCAAAATCGATTGAAGATTCGAAATCCCTAGATCATAGGCTTCAAGAAGCACCCGCTAATTTCGTAAATAGAGGTACGCAGGGTTTTTCCTAAAAGCTCATAAGCATAGAAATCATGTTTTAAGAATGGGGTTTTGAAGTTTATGAATATAATCATGTTTTAGAAGTTTTGACGGTATTGTTTTGGTATTTAGGCCTTTCCTCCAAATTGATTTGAAATTTTGTATATACGTACGTATGTGTTCAAGAATGGTTATTCAATTGAGAGCATGAATTATAATGAATCCCTCTCTTGTTATGAGTTTTCTCATCTTCGTATGATATAAATTGTTTTGAGTTTGTTTTGAAGAGCATGATATGAAATACTTTGGCTTTTGCTATGTTTTGAATATGATTTTTGAATACGAAAGAGAGGGTTGTGAATGTTGAATATACATATAATGAAAGAGTGCCTGTTTTTGCCAAAAGCACATGACCACCATATGTTTGATGAGAGTTTTTGCATGGTTTTGACTTGAGTTTTCGAAACATAAAATCTTTTATGCAAATTACATGTTTTGGGGGTCTGAAACTACATTTTTATTAAAAATCATGCTTATTGCATTATGGTTCAGAAATAGAACTTGCAAGTCTTGGTGTGATGACACGAACTCAGAAAATGCCATGATAAATTCAGAACAGAGTAGAATGCATGTTTGAAATCAAATTTACAAATTTTGTGATTAGAATATTACATGATTAGAAATGGTTAAAAATTGGGCAGAAAGAGATGTTAGGTGGTTCCCCGAAGAAGGCATGAGTCCAGATACTCATTGTCCAAAATTGTGATTTGCCAATCCAGGTATATCTTATATTACGCTGGCCTAGTATCATGTGGCGTATTAGAATCAGAGAATCCAACCCTTGCAACACACTCGGGTTGGAGGCTTCCCCGTTGAGTCAATGGCGGATTCCATATAGCCCATGGAATATCAGAAAATGTAGGGGAGTGTCACCTAAATCAGAAGTAATACAAAGATCAGAAATTATTTTGACAAGATTGATTTATGATTACTCGAATGATGCCCATGTGTTTCCAGAAACTATTTTATGCATGACGTTTGATGAAAAACTTCTCTCATTTATTTTATATATATGTTTAAGTACTCTATTTTGGATTGCTTCGCATGCCAGTACTTTTGTGCTGGCCCCCCTCCCCCCAATTCTAAGGCATAGTCTAGGGGTCTAAATAAATAGTAGATATTTCAGATCGCAGGTCAAATTGTGCAGTGGTAAGCCTTCTATGATCCAGAAGGCCTGGTTATTTCAGATAATTATCTTTAGTTCTATTTTGGTCTACTGGGGGCTTTGTCCCAGTTTTTAGACAGTTTGTTTAGTCCATAGTAGAGATTTCGCAGACTGAGTTAGACATTATTATTCAGATATATCTTGGATTTCAATTTTCAGTGTTATGATCACATTCAGGTTGACCATGTTTTCGTAGTATTGTGAATCTTCCGCATTTCTTTTATCATATGAATTATGTACATGATTACCAGATAGATAGGGGTGTTTCGGGCCTTTATGGTTTGAAATGCTCATTACGGCTAGGGCCCTGGTTTGGGTCATGACAAACTTGGTATCAGAGCACGGTTCTTGGTCCCAGGGTATCTGGGAAATCGAGTTGGGTAGAGTCTTGTTTATGGGTGTGTAGCGCTCTACACTTATAAGCAGGAGGCTACTAGGCGTTTAGGAAATGTTTCCCTTCCTCGTAATTTAGTTCGTGCTTCAGAGTCAAGTGTGTTTCTAATTAGTGATCTTTTGTCTTACAGAAATAACAGTCATGCCTCTTCGTCGCAATACTAATCAGAGTGCTCAGAATGATGAAGTCTATCCCACTCATGGGATGAGGACACGTAATAGTGCTCTCACTCCAGACCCTGCCCCTACTCTGGAAGTCCCTCTATATCCTAACCAGTCTACCCCAGGCTCCACGGACCAATGTTAATCTCCCCCGACTGCCCAAAAGGATATTTTGAATATCAAATTCAGACAGTCTATTCATATACTGGCACAGTTGGTGGCTAATCAGGCCTAACGATCAAAAGATATTGGGTCTACACCTATTACATCTGATGCTATTAGGGTGGGTCAGTTCATGAGAATGAACCCACCCAAGTTTACTGGCACCAAGGTAGAAGAAGATCCATAAGAATTCGTAGATAAAATAGAGAAATTTTTCAAAGTGATGCATGTGGATCAGATTGAAGGTGTTGAGTTGGCAGCCTACCAGCTGAAGGATATAGCAAACTAATGGTATAATGAGTAGGAGGATGCAAAGGTTGTCAGTGCTGAGCCCATAGTTTGGGATGAGTTTGTAGAAGTTTTCCTTGATAGGTTCTTTCCTCTGAAGCTGAGAGAAGCTAAAGTAGAGGAGTTTATGAACCTCAAGCAGGGTAAGATGAGCGTGCAGGAGTAATCTTTAAAATTTAATTAGCTAGCCCGTTATGCTCCCGAGATGCCGAGTAGTATGAGGGTTTGAATGAGGAAATTTACTTCTGGCCTTTCAGATGATCTGGTGCTTGAGTGTCAGAGAGCTATGCTGAATAAGGAGTTGGACTTTTCTAGGATGACAGTTCACATGTAATAGGTAGAGGAGAAGAAAAAGAAGATTTCTGAATCTAAGGAGAAGGAAAAACAGGCAAAAAGAGCCAGATCTGCCAACTAGGGTCACAGTCAGCCTCAAAGTGGTAAGTGGGAAAATAAATAGCAGAAGAAGAAAAATTGGGGTAATGCACAGTCTGTTGCCATCAACCCAGCACCCAGACCACCAGCAAACAGCCGATCTCAAAGTTTCTAGAATCATCATGGATCCAGAGCATTGGATACTCAATCCCAGGGTATTGTGGCTCAGTAGCATCGTACTTTTCCACGGTGTGAGACTTTTGGTAGAAATCATCCAAGGAGATGTCAGTTAGGCGCATTTGTATATTATTCATGTGGTCAACCTGGTCACATTTAGAGGAACTGTCCATCTGCTGGAAAAAATGTTGGTGGTACAAAGTCTCAGGCAAATTCTTCGGCACCACCCCCACCTCAAAAGGGTGCCACATCAACTGCCGAGAGCGGTCGCAATCGATTATATTCTTTGACCAACTGCCAGGAGGCGGAAGCTTCCTTAGATGTTGTCACCGGTACATTACAAATCTTTTCCCGTGATGTTTATGTGTTACTTGACCCTGGGTTTACCCTATCCTATGTGACCCCTTATGTGGCTGTTGGTTTTGGGTTTGAGCTCGATATGATTTTTGATCCTTTCTCTATTTCCACTCCGATGGGTAATTCTGTTATGGCTAGGAGGGTGTATAAAAATTGTGTGGTATCTATTCTTAGCCGGGATACTATGGCAGACCTCATAGAACTCGATATGGTTACTTTTGATGCTATCTTAGGGTGGATTGGCTCCATTCGTGCTATGCCACATTAAATTGTAGGACTCGAAGAGTCACTTTTTCTTTCCTGAATGAGCTAGTGATAGTATGGGAGGGACATTCTTTAGCGCCTCTAGGGCACTTTATATCCCATCTCAGGGCCCGGACACTCATTTTTAAAGGCTATTTGTATTGCCTTATCTGGGTTAAGGACTCTAATGCCGAGGGTCTTCCTCTTCAGTCTGTCCCTGTGTCTTTCCAGATGATCTCGCAGGAATACCACCTAATAGGGAGATAGTGTTTGGTATTGATGTGTTGCCAGATACCCGCCCCATCTCTATTCTAGCATATAGAATGGCTCCTACAAAACTAAAAGATTTGAAGAAACAGCTAGCAGATCTTCTAGATAAAGGTTTTATATGCCCAGTGTATCACCATGGGGTACGCCTATACTCTTCGTATGAAAGAAAGACGGTTTCCTTCGTATATGCATAGACTACCGTTATCTGAATAAGTCACAATTAAAAATAAGTATCCTCTTCCTAGGATTGATGATCCTTTTTACCATCTTCAGGGTGATAGATGTTTTTCAAAGATAGACCTTCGTTCGGGATACCATCAGTTGAAGGTTAGAGAGTCAGATATTCCCAAAACAGCTTTCCAAACCAGATACGGTCATTTTGAATTCTTAGTCATGTCCTTCAGATTGACTAATGCCCCTACAGCTTTCATGGACCTATGAATAGGGTTTTCCGTTAGTTCCTGGATATGTTTGTGATCGTATTTATTGATGACATCTTGATTTATTCCAAAAATAAGGATGATTATGCCACTCACCTCCAAATTATTCTTCAGACTCTTAAAGATCATGGCTTGTATGTGAAATTCTCCAAGTATGAATTCTAGCTTAATGCTATTGCATTCTTGGGTCTGATGGGTTATTATAGAAGGTTCGTAGAAAGGTTTTTACTCCATAGCTGCTCCACTCACTAAATTGACTCAGAAAAAGGTAAAGTGTGTGTGGTCTGACTTGTGTGAAAATAGTTTTGAGAAGTTGAAGGACAAGCTGACTACTGCTCCTATTTTGACTCTTCCCGGGGGGGTAGATGGTTTTGTGGTATACTGTGATGCATCACGTGTAGGACTTGGTTGTGATCTGATGTAGCATGGTAAGGTGGTAGCTTATGCATCTAGGCAGTTAAAGGTGCATGAGCGAAACTACCCCACTCATGACTTGGAGTTAGCAGCCATGGTGTTTTCACTTAGAATCTGGAGGCATTATCTCTATGGAGTGCATGTTGATATTTATACTGACCACAAAAGTTTGCAATATGTTTTCTCGCAGAAAGAATTGAACCTCAGGCAGAGGCACTGGATAGAGCTTTTGAAAGACTATGATATAAGCCTGCATTACCATTTGGGCAAGGAAAATATTATAGCCGACGCTCTCAGTAAATTGTCTATGGGTAGTTTTTCTCATGTTGAAGAGGGGAAGAGAGAGATGGTGAAGGATATTCACCGCCTTATAAATCTGAGAATGGGACTCTTAGATTATGAAGATAGAGGGGTGATTGTTCATGAGATAGCTAAGTCATCCCTTTGTGCTGAAGTTAAAGAGAAGCAGGTTGAAGATCCCATCTTGATACAAATCAATAAAGATATGGGTCAACAAAAGCTAATGTCATTTGAAATTGGTGGTGATGGTATTCTGAGATATCAGGGTAGGTTGTGCGTCTTGAATGTTGATGGACTGCGAGAAATAATCCTTGATAAAGCACACACTTCGAGGTATGTTGTTTACCCAGGATCTACTAAGATGTACCATAATATGAAAACTTTGTATTGGTGGAATAACATGAAATGTGATGTAGCTGATTTTGTTTCCAAGTTTTTGAACTGTCAGCAAGTGAAGGTAGAACATTTGAGGCCAAGAGGTACTTCCCAAGAGATAGCTCTGCCTTTATGAAAGTGGGAGATGATCAATATGAATTTCATTTCAGGACTTCCGAAGTCCCAAAACCAATATGATTCTATATGAGTAATTGTAGATAGGCTAACCAAGTCAGCGCACTTTTTGCCTGTCAGGACTAACTATTCGGGAGAGGATTATGCTAAGCTGTTCATCACAGAAATAGTTCGTTTGCATAGGGCACCTGTGTCCATTATATCTGACTGAGGTACGCAGTTTTCTTCTCAATTTTGGAGATCTTTTCAGAGAGGTTTAGGTACCCAAGTGAACCTAAGTACTGCTTTTCACCCCCAAATGGATGGGCAAGCGAAATGCACCATCCAGACCCTTGAGGATATGTTGAGGGTTTATGTGATTTATTTTAAAGGTAGTTGGGTAGATCACTTTCCATTGATAGAGTTCACGTATAATAACAGTTTCCATTCCAGTATTGAGATAGCGCCATTTGAGGCATTATATGGGAGAAGATGTAGGTCACCGATAGGGTGGTATGAAGTGGGTGAGATGCAGATGTTGGGCCTGACCTTGTTCATCAGACAATGAAAGATGTGAAGTTTATTATAGAATGACTTAAGACAGCTCAGAGTCATAAAAAATCCTATGCCGATGTTAGGAGGAGAGAGTTAGAGTTTGAGGTTAGAGATTGGGTATTTCTGAAGGTTTCTTCTATGAAGAGAGTTATGCAATTTAGAAAGAAAGGTAAATTGAGTCCTCGCTATATAGGCCCATATCAGATTTTGAGGAGAATAGGTGATATTATGTATGATTTAGAATTGCCTGCCAGTTTGGGTTTTGTCCGTCCGGTATTTCACATATCCATGTTGAAGAAATGCATTGGAGACCATTCTTTGGTATTTCCTGTAGAAGAGATCAAGGTGACAACCTCTTTATCATATGAAGAGGAACCTTTTGCAATCCTAGATCGTTAGGTTCGGAAGTTGAGAAGTAAAGAAATAGTTTCAATTAAGGTGTTATGGAGAAATCAGAAGGTTGAAGAAGCCACTTAGGAATCAGAAGACGACATGATAACAAGATACCTATACCTTTTTGACCCAGCAGATGGCGGAGTTGAAGGTACAACCCTTACCTAAATCTTTCTATCCTTTAATATACGTAGAATCGTACTTTTCTGTGTTCCGCATCATCATTCGGGGATGAATGATCCCAAGGGGGGATATTGTAACACCCCGACGTTTTCTTAGCTAAGTTTCATCCATAAAAAGTCTAAGCATTATCTTCAAGAATGATCTAAATTATTTTTCATGTGGAATTTCTTAGATTTCAACCTTTTATTACATAGATGACTGAATTAGCTTTCAAACGATATAAGATTCATCGAAAACGGACCCTCGGTGAAGATGTTATGAATAATTTAAAGTTCCAGTCGAAAACATCATCATTTTAGGGTCTAGCGCATCGGAAAGAGGGTCAAATTGACAATCATTAAATTTCAGTGGAGCTCTGCGATGGTAGCGCATCGCGGAGGCACCCAATTTCCCACCGTCGAATTTCAGTGGACCACCGCGATTGTGGCGCGTCGCAGTGGTACCCAAAATCTGGTTTTTAAGTTTAAATTCCCAGTTCCGTTCAGGAGTCATTAAGGGTAAATTTGAATTTTCCCTAACCTTTTAAACCATCCAAACAAAGGATTTTGGGTATGTTTGAGCAACTTAACCCTATTTTCATTAAAATCATCAAAAATCCTCTCTAGGGTTTCAAACAAGAACTTCAAGAAACCCAAGATTCAACTGTAGGTTTTTAAAATCGATTGAAGATTCGAAATCCCCAGATCATAGGCTTCAAGAAGCACCCGCTAATTTCGTAAATAGAGGTACGCAGGGTTTTTCCTAATTATCTTATGGGCATAAAAATCATGTTTTAAGAATGGGGTTTTGAAGTTTATGAATATAATCATATTTTAGAAGTTTTAACGGTATTGTTTTGGTCTTTAGGCCTTTCCCCCAAATTGATTTGAAATTATGTATATATGTACGTATGTGTTCAAGAATGGTTATTCAATTGAGAGTATGAATTATAATGAATCCATCTCTTGTTATGAGTTTTCTCATCTTCATATGATATAAATTGTTTTGAATGCATTTTGAAGAGCATGATATGAAATTCTTTGGCTTTTGCTATGTTTTGAATATGATTTTTGAATACGAAAGAGAGGGTTATGAATGTTGAATATACATATAATGAAAGAGTGCATGTTTTTGCCAAAAGCACGTGACTACCATATGTTTGATGAGTGTTTTTGCATAGTTTTGACTTGAGTTTTTGGAATATAAAATCTTTTATGCAAATTACATGTTTTGGGGGTCTGAAACTATATTTTTATGAAAGATCATGCTTATTGCATTATGGCTCAGAAATAGAACTTGCAAGTCTTGGTGGGATGACACGAACTCAAAAAATGCCATGATAAATTCAGAACAGAATAGAATGCATGTTTGAAATCAGATTTATAGATTTTGTGATTAGAATGTTGCATGATTAGAAATGGTTAAAAATTGGGAAGAAAGAGATGTTAGGTGGTTCCCCGAAGAAGGCATGAGTCCAGATACTCATTTCCCGAAATCATGATTTGCCAATCCGGGTATATCTTATATTACGCTGGACTAGTGCCGTATGGCGTATTAGAATCATAGACTCCAACCCTTGCGGCACACTCGGGTTGGAGGCTTCCCCGCCGTGTCAATGGCGGATTCCATATAGCTCGTGAAATATCAGAAAATGTAGGGGAGTGCCACCTAACTCAGAAGTAAAACAAAGATCAGAAACTGTTTTGATAAGAATGATTTATGATTACTTGAATGATGCCCATGTGTTTCGAGAAACTATTTTATGCATGTCGTTTGATGAAAAACTGCTCTCATCTATTTTATATATATGTTCAAGTACTCTATTTTTTATTGCTTCACGTGCCAGTACTTTTGTGCTGGCCCCCCCTCTCTCCAGGTTCTGAGGCACAGTTTAGGGGTCCAAATAAATAGTAGATATTTCAGATCACATATCAGATTGTGAAGTGGTGAGCCTTCTATGATCCAGAAGGCCTGGTTATTTCAGATAATTATCTTTAGTTCTATTTTGGTCTACTGGGGGCCTTTTCCCAGTTTTCTGACAGTTTTTTTAGTCCATAGTAGAGATTTCACAGACTGAGTTAGACATTATTATTCAGATATACCTTGTATTTCAGTTTTCACTGTTATGATCACATTCAGGTTGACCATGTTTCCGCAGTATTGTGAATATTCTGCATTTCTTTTATCATATGAATTATGTGCATGATTACCAGATAGATAGGGGTGTTTCGGGCCTTCATGGTTCGGAATGCTCGTCACGGCCAGGGCCTCGGTTCGAGTTGTTACAGATTGTAAAGGCCAATTCCCTAGCAATATATAATCCCATTCTCCATATTTTCCCACTATTTTCTAAGTCCCAATCCATCATTGTTTAACCCTAGAGCTTGGGAAAAAGTGGCAAATCATACATTGAGGACAAGGTAGTCTATATTAACCTCACTTGATCAAATTTTATTATTTTTATGATCAAATTCTCTCCTTAATGACTAGTATACCATGATTTAGCCTAATTAGGGGATTAAGAATAGAAATATGATACAAACCATAGACTAGAATACCTTTTAAGGTTGAAGAATCCTATTATGTTCAAGTATGGACTTGATTAACCATAGATTTGCATAAGAAATACTTTAGAATAAGACAATATATTACTTAGTATTTGGGGTGATATTTCCCGATTAGACCCTTGTAGTAGCTCTATGCCTTTGTTTACCTTAGTCTTTAAGTTATGGTGTTAATATACTATTGAAGGGTATATTATGGACCCAAATCCATGGTTTTGATACCATTTGAGCACCCAGTTAGTATTTTACTCCTTGTAAGGATGTGGTTGTAGTTTATAGATGTTTAGGGTTTTATGGTTGAATACTGGTGATGTCATGCATACTTTAGGGATATTATCGTTTACTTAGTGGTACAATTCCAACATCTTTGATTTTGCTATTATTTTCTAAAAAAGGATTTATTCTCACTTCTCACTTTAAAAATAGATTTCTTCTATAACAGGAATCGTACTACCTTATTTAATAAATTATGACCTTTTATTGCTAAATGTACTATTTTGGAAATTATCTTGAGATTGATTCTGGTCCATTTTTAAACCACTCTTTTGGCACAACAATTTACTTTAGTCGAGAGAGATTCTGACCCTTTCTATACTATTCTACTGATTTAGTCTTGACATCGATTCGGGCAATGGATTTATAGATTTACACTCTTTTAGTTATGATTTTAGTCTGTGCACTTATTATCTTATACATATATCTCTCTGGTATTGGAAGGAGTAGATTGATTATGATGTTTATTTAAAGTCCTAGTTCAGAACCAGACAGTGTATACAGATATCTCGAGTCCCCTACGGGTCCCTTTATCTATGAGCTACAGTGCCTAATAAAGATGATCACCATAGGTCCTGCCTTTACAAGCTACTGAGCTGGAGGAGGTGTATACACTTGGTACATCTATCACTCAGATTGGACATAGTTTACTACTGTCTTATATTACATTCATTCATATGCATTGCCTATCACCGGTATAATTATGTGGTATTCATATCTATCAGCCTTATTGGGGTTGCATAGGAAGAAGCTATAATTGTTGTTTCTGAGCGCTTGCTTTCACTTTGTAGGCATATGGGGGCTCAGTTAGGTTATTATTATTTCAGACTATCAAGTTACTCTATTGTTGGTTATTATGGTTAGTTTGTGGCAGAATGATTATGCACTAGTTTCTGAGGTTGTCGGTACATTCCTGAACCTTTACTCCTTTTTGGGATAATTTAGTATTGCTGGGTTACTTTATGGTTATTCACTTTGGTTAAAGGTCATGAGTATGCTAGTATTAGCTCCCTTACTTGGCTATGATCCCTAAGATGTTAGGTTGGTTTGCTCAGGTTATTATCTTGAGTTTAGTCCTATAATATTATATATATATATATATATATATAAGGTATTACCATATAACCCTCTCTTTCCTTATTTATTCATACTATTTATGTATCATTTAGCTTTTGATAACGCCCAAACTACCCCCCCCCCAGAAGGATAAAGTAATCACTGTCAAAATATAGTAATAAGTCAGATATCTTACTTGAACTTATTGAAATGTCAGGCAATGCGAAAAGGTAAAAAGGTGGGATTATTAGTCACTAGCAAGAAGTAACAAGAATTGGATGATTTTAGTTGTAAACAATCTAAGACGAACACTAAGCTTGTGTTCCTTTTGGCTTTTCAACTCCACAGATTTATCGTGCACTATCGAACTATTCCAATTCCTTATATGCAGAATTTGATAAGTTATGTACAATCAACAGTGATTCCTTATCTGGATTCCAGATAACTATTACCTTTTGAGTCTCAAGTTATTAGATGACAAATAACCATCTTACATAGATAATACTAATTATCCTAGATCAATAGTTAATTTTCAAATCACTATTGTAATTATCTTTTACTGGTCACTACTTCTCTTATGGAGTAAGTAGAGATATTCTAGGTGGGATCTTAACGTGTGCACCCGTTAAGAATTTAATAAGAACGAGGAAAACCCAATACATGCAAGAATATTTATCTAGAATGACTTGGAACTTCCTCTACTTTGTTGATATGTCGGGGTTCCCACAACCCTAGCTAAGGGAATTAGCCACTCATAGTTATGAGATCAATCATTCAATCTATAGACAAAAATACAGAATCAATCTCTCAACAATGAAGAAAGAAATCCCCAAGTCTTAAATTGAGTAACAAACCAAGAACAATAAGATTCCATGATCACAAGTCAATCTTCAAATAAAAATATATTTGTAAACTCATCCTCAAAGGGCCTCTCTATCCTACTACTAAACAAAGTCTAAAGGGTATTTATAAATTACAAGAAAACAGTACAAATCAAATTCTCAATAAAATAGGAAAACCTTGACTAAACATATATAATAATTACTTAAAACATCATAGGCGTGTATGTAGATTACATGAAAACCCTAAGAAATGATTTCGGACCGATTCGAAAAAATTTACGTCGGTGGCCACTTACCCATGTCTACATACGGTCAGTATATACCACATATGGACCGTATGTGGACATAAGATAGTGCAGAGTTTTGTTTTTACTGCTCTTGAGCCTCTAGACTTCAATTTCTGGCACCTACCTTGGTCACTTATACCCAGTAAATGGTACATTCGCCCGGAATTGCCTAAGTAAGTAGCCCAAAACTTCTACTTTTCATCTTTTTCTTCTGTTTAAAATCCAAAATCCTCTTTTTCTTCCGTTTAGTATCCAAACCCATATTTTTCTTCCATTTAGTATCCAAACCCTTGTTTCCTGTGAAATCATTCCAAAAAACACATTAAATTTAACAAAATAGCCTTAAGTACATGCATATTCTCCAAGTTTAAGCATCGTAACTGCTATAAATTCATAGAAAATCAAGACCCTGAACATGGAATGTTCCATGTCCTTAGGCAACAAAAACACAACACAATATAGATGATGCTTAACCAAGGGAAACCTAAGATACCTATGGCAGTCAATCATCACATTTAGCTCAAAACACATTACCCTCTTCAAGTTCAACACTTTAAAACAAACTGTGTGTATACATGAAGTACAACAATATGACAAAAGTGAATCAAGTTTTGGAATTACATAAATGACAAACAATCATGCATATATACAAGTCACACTACCCAAATAAGTAAACAACTACAATACAACCCATGTGCCCTTACATTAAAGAAGTTTCACTCACTTATATGAAATCATGCATGTCAATGCGGGGACAATCAAGAGACACATACACTCATAAGAGAAGTTTTACCAGTGTGCATCACTAATGTCCAAGGAGAACTAGGGCCAAAACAGGTTCATTGTAACACAAATGGGAAAGTGAAAGGTGTAACAAGGAAAATAGGCTATATAGGCTCAAAATAGGGATCAAGGGATACTTATTCACATAAGTAAGGTCATTTAGGATAAAAGTGCACTAAAATAAAAAAAATGGTCTATGATACTTTCCTAACCGACTATCCTACTACCTACGCAAGACTATTGGGGAAAGTTTTGGATTTAACACACAAAGAAAACTAAGTAGCATCTCACACACACATGGCACAGGGTCACATCACAAGCTACTAGTTATTTGGTTCATGCATAAGTTAGCTATGATTATCATGTCCCTAATATAATACCATAACACGATTCATAATAGTCACATATATATACATATCACAAAATTCAAAAACAAGCTGTTGAACGGGTATCATTTTCTCAAGAATCAACAAAAACATGTCAACTGCCTTAAATACTCATTTTTCTCCTAGTTAAACACAAAACATCCTAAAACAAAACACTACACCTAAACATGTCGGTTGTACTAGGAATAGGACTCCGGGGGAAACAGGTGCGGCAATAAAAACCCCATGAGGACATTAAGATCCATAAGCAGCCCCTCCCTCAACATAAAATCATACATTGTCCCTAATGCATTAAGCTACTACAAAATGAGAGAGTTAGAAATAAACCTGTGATGCCGTAGGTGCGAAGATCGATGTCAGTCACATCAACATGAATACAACAACAAAATACCTTGGGTTGCCTCCCACGTAGTGCATAATTTTATGTCGTGGCATGAAGGGACTTGGTTAGGTATTCAGACTTCCCCAACAATCCCATCGATACCTTGATTACTCAGACTTCACCAAGGTAGCCCAAGAGTTGGCTTCTAATTTTCTCTTTCTACTTTGTACTTATGAATTATACCCCTAATTATTTTTCATATTTCCCTTTATGATTATGGGGCGGAAGTATAAAAATAAAGGACCCAAGAAATAGATGTGGCATGTTGTACTTCTTGGCCCTTATGTGAGGAATGTAATTCTTTGATTCTGGTTTAGCAAATTCAAGAATGTAGACATATATTTCCTCCTTCTAGCACTCTTATTTAGGTTTGGATGTCTCAATCAAGATCTGACTATCCAAACATAATATGGAAAAATGCTTCGAATGAGGTCCGATACACCCCAACTCAAGAATTGTAACCTGATTTACATCCCCACAAAACTCTAGTATGCTCTCCTTAAGAGTGATACTCTCTTTAAGAGTATGAGAAATTTTAAACTCCTCTAATTTCATCTTCTCAAGTTGGATTTTCAAAAAATTTTCAATCTCACACCACCCATAACTAAATTCTTGGGTGTTACATGCAACAACTTTTAACCAACTCTACTTGTACGTGGTAAATATCCTAGCCAAACCTATCAACCTTTTAAGTGAGCTCATGATTGTTCTGGACAAGGTGTGTTAGTGTTTCCAATAGGCTATCCTTTTGTTCACATGCTTACTCGATGTATCAGGTGTTATCTCTAGTGGGAAGGCATCTACTAAAATACTTACAATCCCTAACGCCAGATGTTGAAGTACTGAGATGGCCACAAACTTTACCACAGCCTAGGATAACCCCAAACTCTCTAGCTGACACTGAAGATCTTGACATTACACTCTATCTCCCTAGCCCAAAGCATGCTGAAACTTTGGAAACATGTGTGAAAGTCTCATATGCATCTATCGACAACCTCGCGCTATCCATCTTGGGAAAGAGTAGAGTCAAAAGAAGTACTAGAGGTTCATAGAAGTAAGAACGCACGATAAAGAGTCAAAAATGTAATTTTCTAAGAATTCCCTATAGTCTTTCGAAGATAAGATACAAACATCTCCGTACCGATCTGCAGTACTCCACTAGACACTTATCTCTTATACCAACACATCGGTAAACCTACAATCTAATACTAATTTGTCATGACCCAATTTCTCAGGTCATAATTACACTTAATATAACTCACTAACAGGTAATCCAAACCATAGCCTAGAGCAACTAGTAACGTATTAATAACAGAGGCAGAAGCAAAACTAAATTACAAGGAAAAAAAAAGCAGAAGAAAGTAAATATATTCTGAAAACTTGGTAAAGTCAATATAAGAGATTAAAAAATGTCTTTGAATACAGAATAGAGATCAGTCTAATGATAAGAAAGAGGGCGGGAATACTCCAAATGTTAGGATCTCACCCTAAATCTCTGAGCTATGGTTGTGGATCCATATTTAATTGAAATAATCTAAATGAAAGTTTCAATGGTTGAGTTAAGCTTGGAATGCTCAATTTAGTATGGTAGAATAGTTTGTGTGCACCCTCGGAGTTTTGAATGAATCTCGAGCACCCGATCGAAGTATAATTGGCACTTAAGGAATTGTTGGTTTTCCAAAATTTGGTGCAACCACTTGTAGTTCTTCACAATCATGAGGTACAAGTCAAATTCATGAATGGTCAAATTTGTGACCTTCACAATCGTGAGTTTCACTATTCGTATTCGCGATATGGGTCAACTCTAACCCAATCTGATTACTTCCTTGCAATCACAGTTGGTTTCCTGCATTCATGATAGTTTAACTTCACCACCTTTACATTTAAAACCTATTGTCTATATTCGTGAAGGGTAACTTTACCAAGCATTATGATCATGACCCTTGGCCTCCGCGATTGTAAAGGCCAATTGCCTGGAAATATATAATCCCCTTATCCATACTTTCCAACCATTTTCTAAGTCCCAATCCATAATTACATTCATTCTTGCATGGGCATCGCCTATCACTAGTATGCACCTATGTCTATTCACCGGTATGGGACGGTTGCATAGATATGGGCGATTGAACCCTAGAGCTTGGGAAAAAGTAGGAAATCATACATTGAGGACAAAGTAAGCTAAATTAACCCTTCTTGATAATTTTTATTATTTTCATCATCAAGTTCTCTTCTTTTTCTTGATTAACTCTTAGAAATTATTTTTAAAATTCCCAACTTTAGGGCTGATTTGGGACCCAATTTGTACTTCATTTGTGATTAACTTTTGAGCACAGATTCCATGTCATCTGAGGGACCTCATGATAGATTTAATTTTGAAATTTTGTTAGCAGGCCCCACAAGTCCATTATTAACCCAATTTTAGGCCCAGAGATTTATACTGCAATATAAGAATTATTTTACTCATATTAATGTGTAGGATATTATTTTAATAGAAAGAAATATTTTACGATTGTCAAGTGAAAATGAGCATTAATGGTTGATTGAAGAATTGCGGTTCAACATTGAGGTAGGCGTATATTGAGGTTGGAGTAGCTTTACTTTTCTCTATGAGATTTTGTATGATATAGATTGCATGCAAAGTAGGGATTATAGGATAGGTTGATGAATACTATACCATGATCTAGCCTAATTAGGGTATTTAGAATAGAAATGTGATCCAAACCTTAGCCTAGAATACCTTTTAAGGCTATAGAATCCTATAATATTAAATGATGGAATTTATCAACCATCGATTTGCATAAGGAATCCTATTGCATAAGATGACATATTACTTAGTATTTGGGGTGATATTTCTCGATTAGAACCTTGTAGTAGCTTGATACCCTTGTTTACCGTAGTCTTTGGGTTATGGTGTTAATATAATATTGAAGGGTATATTATGGCCCCAAGTCCATGGTTTTGCTACCATTTGAATACCCAATTAGTATTTTACCCTTTGTAAGGATGTGGTTGTCAGTTATAGACATTTAGGGTTGTATTGCTTGAATACTGGCGATGACATGCATCCTTTAGGCATATTATCATTTACTTAGTGGTATGATACCAACATCCTTGATTTTGCTACTATTTTCTAAAAAAAGGAATTAAATATCTTCTCACTTTAAAAATAGATTTTTCTATAACGCGAATCGTACTACCTTATTTAATAAATTATAAGCTTTTATAGCTAAATATACTATTTTGGGAATTAGCTCGAGATTGATTTTGGTCAGTTTTTACCCCACTCGTTTAGCACTATGATTTACTTTAGTCGAGAGAGATTTTGACCCTTTCTATACTATTATACTGATTTAGTCCTAATATTAATCTCGAGCAATGGATTTATAGATTTACACTTTTAGTCATGAGTTGAATCCATGCACTTATTATCTTATCTTATATATATCCGGTATTGTATGGAGTAGATAGATTATGATAGTTATTAGAAGTCCTAGTTCAGGACCAAATTGTATATACGGATATATCGAGTCCCCTATGGGTCCCTTTATTTGTGAGCCACAGTGCCGGATAAAGATGATCGACATAGGTCATGCCTTTGTGATCTACTGAGCTGGAGAAGGTGTATACACTTAGTACATCTGTCACTTGGATTAAACATTGTTTACTATTGGTTTATGTTACATTCATTCATATGCATTGCCTATCACTAGTATAATTTGATTGCTATTTTTAATCTCTTGTTTGCACCTTCCAAAATTATGAGGGCTCAGTTAGGTTACTATTATTCTAGGATATTCGGTCACTTTATTAATTGTTATTATGGTTAGTTTGTGGCAGAATGATTAAGCACTATTTTCTAAGGTTGTCGAAACATTCCTGAACCTTTACATTATGGTTATTTACTTTGGTTAAAGGCCATGAGTATGCTAGTATTAGCTCCCTTACTTGGCTAAGATCCTCGAGATGTTAGGTTAGTTTGCTCAGGTTATTATCTTGAGTTTAGTCCTGTATATATATATATAAATATAAATATGTGTATATATCTGAGGTATTACCGTATATACTTCTCTTTCCTTATCTATTCATATTGTATATGTATTATTTGGCCTTTGATAACACCTAAACTACCCCTACTTAGAAGGATAAAGCGATCGTTTTCAATATATGGTCGATCCCATAGGGAATATGTCAGATATCTTTCTTGAACTTATTGAAATCACTAGGCAGTGCAGAAAGGTAAAAGGGTGGATTTGTAGTAAATAGCAAGAAGTAACAAGAATTGGATGCTTTAGGTTGTAAGTAATCTAAGATGAATACTAGGCTTCTGTTCCCCCTGGCTTCTCAACTCTACAGATTTATCATGCACTGGTGAACTATTTCGATACCTTGCATGCAAAATATGATAAGTTATGTACCATCAACTTTTTTTTGGACTCGTTGACGGATCTTACCCTTTACCTTTTGAGTCTCAAGGTGTCGCTTTACAATCCCTTATCCTAGATTTCAGTAACTATCACCGTTTAAATCTCAAGTTATAAGATGACAGATAACCATCTTACATAGATAATATTGATTATCCTAGATAGATAATTAATCTTTAAATGACTGTTGTAATTATTTTTTCCTAGTCACTATTCATCTTGTGGAGTAAGTAGTGATATTCTAGGAAGGATCTTAATGTGTGCACCCGTTAAGAAATTAATAAGAATGAGGAAAACCCAATACATGCAAGAATATTTATCTAGAATGACTTGGAACTTCCTCTACTTTGTTGATATGTCAGGGTTCCCACAACCCTAGCTAAGGGAATTAGCCACTCATAGTTATGAGATCAATCATTTAATCTATAGACAAAAATGCAGAATCAATCTCACAATAATGAAATAAAAAATCCCAATGTCTTAAATTGAGTAAAAAACCAAGAACAATAAGATTCCAAGATCACAAGTCAATCTTTGAATCAAAATATGTTTGTAAACTCAGCCTCAAAGGGCTTCTCTAGCCTACTTCTAAACAAAGTCTAAAGGGTATTATAAATTACAAAAAACCATAGAAATCAAATCCTCAATAAAATTAGAAAACCTTGACCAAATATACATAATAATGACTAAAAATGTCATAGTAGTGTGTGTAAGTTACATGGAAACACTAATAAATAATTTTGGAATGATCCGAAAAAATTTGTGTCGGTGGCTACATACGCATTTCTACATACGGTTAATATGTGCCACATATGGACCATATGTGGACATAGGATAGTGCAGAGTTTTTCTTTTTTTTTCTACTCTTGAGCCTCTGGACTTTAATTTCTGGCACCTACCTTGGTCTCTTACGCCGGTAAGTGGTACATACTCCCAGAACTGCCTAAGTAGCCCAAAACTTCTACTTTTCATCCTTTTCTTTCGTTTAGCATCCAAAACCCTTATTTTATTTCTTTTTGCATCCAAAACCACCTTTTTCTTCTGTTTAGCATCTAAAACCTAGTTTTCTAAGATATCACTCCAAAAAACACACAAATCCAATAAAATAGCCTTAAGTACATTCATATTCTTCAAGTGTAAGTATCGTAAGTGCTATAAATTCATAGCACATTTGCCTTGTACTATTATTATATATCCTTCTTTCACTCTTCATCGGTATATTATATAGTGATATACGATATTGCACTTTAGTTCTTAAATAATGTTAGAATGGGGTAGTTTACACTTATTGTTCTACTAGCAATATTATGTTTTGTTTCTTGAAAAGTTATTGTTAGTTTATATTCCTGCTTTATATGTTATATATGCTTACATTATCTTTGGAGCTCAGTCAGTCGATGCTTATTAAGTACCACATGTTTGGTACTCATACCACATTTCTGATGCCTGCAGATCATAGTATGAGTTTTTGCAGTTAAAGTTTGAATCGTGCAGAGCATCCATGAATCAAAGATTTAGGGTGTGCTCCCGACGTTTGGAGTATTCCTTCTCTCCCACTTATTATTAGACTGATCTCTATTTCATATTCAAAGATATTTGTGTATATGTATTTATTTTGTATTTCACTTGTCCTCCTATCACATTTGAAGCTTTTGTACTGACTTCACCAGGTTTTGAGAATATATTAACTTTCTTCCAACTTTCTTTCTCTTTATTATTTAGTTTTGCTTCCGGCTTTCTTATTAGTCTATTACTAGCTATTTTGGACTGTGGTTTAACTTATCTACTGGTGGATTATAGTAGGTGACATCATGACTTGAGAAATTGGGTCGTGACAGTTTCCCTCGCACTCCATGGACTATGGTGAATGATTAATTATTTTTTAAAAAAACTAAAGTCCTCCAAATTGGTGATTGTTGAAATGTCCATGTTTCTTTTTCTGAGTTCTTCACTTTGTATTAACATGGATTGAACTCTCTTATTGTCTTTCAAATACCTATTTCAAATATTCTGAATGAGCATTATTTTAATTTTTTTTTAAAAGATTGCTGAAACTATTAAGACTCGTTATAGATCTTGATAATTGGTAACAATAGTAATGAGCAGGGTGAGTTGATGTTATCACTCAATTGTAGGTTTTAAAATAAACAATTGACAAATTTATTTGTGCTACTAGAAATAATAAATTTTACCTATTACAATAAATTTTGCTAATGTGACAGATGATCTACATCATGCACCAGGGAATAATTGAGAAAACTTACTGGAGGGGATCCTCACCCACTTCCACTACCTTTATCTCCACTATCATCACTATTACCAGCCTCTCTATTAATTCTAACCCTTGTAATTAACACCAATTTTCAATCCCGATTAATAAAAACCAAAAGTATATAGACTTAGCTAGGGAGTAGAGGAGAGGAAATTGTTTGACAACTTCCAAGAAAATCTCTTGTATCAAACCTTAACGATGAAAATAATTATTCGTTTAACAGTTGTAAGAATATGTATGGTTATGGTGAGTATTTTGGCCATTTTCTCACAAAAGACCCTTATAATAACTGCTTTTATGAATTTTAACTTCTGAAGATAGGTGATAAGGTTCTCCAGGTAATCTAATTTAATTCATAGAAGGAAATTAATTATAAGATTTTGAGAAATGAAAGTTTAACCAAAGTCAACATAGTGGATAAACAAACTTGAAAAAGTTTTGATGGTTCCATTAGGTTCAAAAGATGATTTATAGGTGAATGGCAAGATTCTTAAGAGTGTTTTAGATTCTTGGTTTGATTACTAGTTAAGTTAAAGGAATCGGGTAAACCATGATCAATATTTGGTCTAGACAAATTGTCATAACCCGAGTCTATACCCTAGGTGTGACCGTCACTTGGAACCACAAGTAGCCCCAAGTGAACCCTTAGCATAACATATCTATAAAGCAATATGAAATCATATATAAACTGAAAACTAAATCAAAAATTGTGCAGTAAAAGTCATGAACTAAATTTTGAAAGTGTAACACATGTTGAAATAACTATTGTTTGACAAGCCTCTAAAATTAAATACAAACATTTTTTTGTCGAGACAAGGCCCCCAGCTAATCTTAAAATGAAACAAAGTCTGAAACAAAATAAACTAATAATTAAAATATTCTGCGTACCTGAATTATGAGGACTCACCAACTGTTGAATAGAAATTTACAACTACCTAGCCACATGCTTGAGAATGAGCACCAGAATCTACATCCATAGAAAATTCAACACAAGAAAAGTATATGGTTAGTACAGAAAATTTACTGAGTATGTAAGATTAAGGCTAAATAATTAAAAACCATATCTATAACATATTTTAAAAACTGAATTAAATTTTCATAATTATAAATAGCAAGGTAAGAGTGAATGTAGCTAAAACCTTGAGCTTTCTGATAATGAATTTTCATGAACTAAAACATATCTAAAAATCATATCATTTATCATGACTAAAGTGATCTTATTAAATAAACTTTAAAAAATAAAGTAAAGCATTTAGGTGGGAGTTTTTTACAACCTACATATATCATGTGAGCTCATGATGTCCAACGTGTAACCCAGTTGGGAGGGAAGACTCATACCTTTCTAGGGTATAAGACTCTATATGTATATAAATCCACTAAACTAGTCTTTTGGATAAAGAGATATCAGTCAACTTATGGTAAGATCATGTATCCTACGGTGGCATGTAGTTATGGGATTTGAGTTAGTTGAACTCGTATCCTCATGGTGCTAAATAATTTTATCAAAATAAACTCTATAATCATGCTCTAATAAATGTATAAATTTCTATCAATCTAAAGGTAAAGTATAAATCTTTACTCAAATCACCTTTCTAATAATCTAAATTCAAATTATAAACTCTATCATGCTAAATTTTATTGAGTTCATTATAATGACCCTTCGGGTTATTTTCTACGTTGTGCTTCTTCTATTTTTAGAGCTTTTCTTAGCTGTCCCAAGTCATTTATGACTTATTGGGACTAACAATTCATTTATCGGGTAGCTCGTTTGATTGTTAGAGTCATTTATCTATTTTAGAGCTTTTATAGTTATAAAAGGGTTTCGGGCCTAAAATTTAGGTAAACAACCTTGAATGACAAATTTGATGGTTTTGTTAGATTTAAAATGTTAATATTAGGCTCGAAGGATCCTTGGTGTTGGTTCTGAGGTCTTCAAACTCATTTTCAGCTATTGGTGTATTTTGGCTAAAATGAGCCTTTGGGTACAAGACCCAATTTTTATCAAAACGGATTCTAATAGAAATTTTGATGGTGTCGTTGAGTATGGAATACCAAATTTGGTTGGGTAGCATATTTAATTTGTATTTACAAGATTTTGAACGAATCTCGAAGGCCTGATAAAAAATTTACAACTTGCTTAAGTTGTTGATGCACCCAGTGCAAGCCAAAATTAGCCTTTGCATTCTCTTGGACTTGTCCGCGATCGTGAGGGCCAATGATTTTAACCTCTACATTATCAAAAAGAAGGCCGACCTAGCTAGTATAACCTTCTTTTTTACGATCGCAGTAGAGTCAACATTCTTGAAGTCTATTTGGGTCTGATGCATTTGCAATGGGGTTCCCATGATTGCAAAGGACCTCTGGCAGTATATAAGCATTTCCCTTTATTTATAGCTTCATGTTATAGGTGTGTAATTTAAAGTAGACCTTTAGGAGCTTAAATAGTTTGGAAATTGTATACTGGAGTTGGAATTAGCTTGAGAATGTGACTGTGAGCATTATTCCGTCTTTTCATATGAGGTCTTAATTTAATTTCTATTAAAATTCTCAATTTTAGAATTGATTTTATTGCTAGGTTTAGAATATTCTAAGGACTGATTTAGGCTCGAATTATGCCTAAATTTGGGGCAAATGATCCTTGAGCTGAGAGGGAAACTATGAAGGTTTCAATTTTGTGATTCCACAAGCGAGACCCACATAGGATTTTTAGTCTGATTACTAAAGTGAAGAATAAGTAGTCAATATGGGTATCAATATTCTCATCCTGACGTGTAGAACCTTATTTTGATAGTGTGGCAATGGTCAGAGGGTTCTAGAAAGGGAAAAGCTCTGGCGTAGAGGACTTTATGAGCTTCCGACAGTATTCAGGTAGGCTAGGCTTACCTTTATACTACATTGTAATTTCTTACAATACTAGTATGATTTTGTGCTATCTACGGGTGGGTACTTATGGCTTGGTTGTTATTTTAGCATTTATTTCCTTAAATTAGTCGATCAGGGGCCCTTTTTATGTGTATTTGATCCCGTTTTCCCTTATATTCGTCTGTGATTATCCCTTAGGACTAGTCTTAGTTTACTTATTATCTTAAGATAGGATTGAAAAATATTAGCCCAGGTTTGTATGGGTGCTTTCTCAGATTAGGTTTTTGAGAATGGTAGTGGGACCCATTGGCCTTTTCTAAGGTACAATATTTAGGATAGCTCTTTGTTGACCTCAAGGACCTCTATTCACTTCCTTAGGCTGATTCTTAAATTTTAGGATTACTTAGTCATTTTTATGAACCTTATTTAGCTTTATTACTCTAGGTGGGTTAGTATTTGGACATAAACTATATCTTTCATCTTAGTGATTTGTAATACCCCAAAAAGTGAAAATCAATATTAGCGCCATATTTCAAACTTATGCATATTAAATCATGGTTATTTGGAGTTTCATGATCAAGTTTGATGTCAATTAAGGTCTCAAATACGTCCTAGCTATTAGGCGAATCAAAATATTTCTTACCAAAATTCTTGGGAATAATATTGGTATAGTAAATTTCAAATGAGCATATTTCTCGTTATACTGTGAATTTTTTAGCTCATGACCCAGCAACAGATAGATAATTGAATTAGTTTTTCAACGATAATAATTTTTCCCAAATTCAATATCAGAGTAAAATGTTATACCTATTTTACTCCAGCATGTTATCCTGGCAACTAAGTGACGACATGAGTTGATGGCTTATCACATATCTGACGACTTATTAGCTAATTTCATCAGCCTTAGGCAGAAAGTCATAAATTCCAGCATCAAGTGACGACATGAGCTGACGGCTTATCATATATGTGACGACATTAGCCCAATGTCGTCAGCCGTAGAATTCAGTATTTTCCAAATGGTTTGGGAGGGGTATTTTGGTATTTTCCCTTTACCCCAATACTCCATAAACACTGAATTCAGCCTCCATTTCACCAAAATACATTCTTTTCTCTCAAATTCTCTCAAGAACAAAAATAGGAGTTTCCAATTCAAGATTCAAATCTCAAGGATTCTTTCATCAATCTTCTCAAATCTAGTATCAAGGTATGTCATGTGTTGATTCATGGGTCCCTTTCACCCATGAAGCTCAAGAATCTCTTTTCAAAATACAAGATTTGTGTATTTACGAACGTTCATGATTTAAATAGAATTGAAATTTATGTTCATGATGTTGTGGGGTCTTGATTCATATTTTAAATTACATATTTCAATGAATGACCCTAGTATATAAAGATTTGCATAATAATCATGATAAACCCCCTTCAATTTACAAGTTGATTGATGTATCCATGATTATTAGATGTGTTGATGATGGTATAACCAAAGCATGCTCCCCATGTATTTGACTAAATGCCTATGTGAAGGAAAAGTGCCATACTAGTATAATAATATGAAATCTCCATTCATGTACAAGTTTATGAACGTCAAGTGTTAAATGAAATATCTTAGTCAATGAAGTATGGATATATGTGTAGCCATTATGGTGCTTTAGAACTTGTGCTTCATGAAATCTCCAACTTATTGTATTATGGATTGTGATGTTGGTCATGTATTCAAGAAAGTCATGCTTTGTCAGTTTCTTCCCATCGAGTCTTGGGGGTACCTGTACCCAAAAATATAGTTGTGTGCCTAGAGTTATTGTCATGTTTTCACGATATCCTCAGTCAAGCCATGATCCATAGAACACAGTCAGTCATGTGACTCAGGAAAGCTTAGTAATACAATAATCTCAGTACTATTTTGTTAGTTAATGAAAACTCAGTTAATTCAGTGTAGTTCAGTTCAGTAATCAAAGTTCAGTGTCTATTCAAATGGGAGTAGGAATTAGCACCGAGTGAACCCAAGGATGGGAACACACACTATCAGATGAGGGTGTGATTCTTAGAAGTCATCCTTGTATTCCAGAACTATGTATCCAGCATAGGTTGAGACATCAACACTGTCAGATAAGGGTTGTTGAGGTGGATAAACACTGTTATATAAGGGTCCCACTATTTTCTTTTGGGGACACTGTCAGATGAGGGTCACCCACAGCTTGTCCTTACCAGTGACGCAGTATTGACACCCTTCTAATTGGTGTTATAGATTGGACCTAACACAGTTATATTGTGTTATTTAGGGCATGTCGGTTAGATAAATACTTCCCAGAATTTTAATTACAGACCAGGACTGTCAGATATAGTCATTCAGTCTCTGTAATAGAACTCAGATAGTTTTACAAAATTCATGGCTGTCAGATGCAGTCACCTCAAAATAGAACAGAACTCAGCTAGTTCCATCAGAAACTAGACTATCAGATACAGTCACTCAGTATTAGTTATTTTAGTTGCATGATTATCAGTGTCTCATGTTATCAGTACTCAGATTCATTAATTATATTATCACAAACTGAGTTATAGTTATTATATATTCACGCATGTATTCTTACATTCATATTTTTCAGTCAGTTAGTATATTTCATGCATATGAACCTTTTGTATTTAGCCTATCTCATATGCATACCAGTATATTCAATCGTACTGACACATTTGTGATATGGTGTTTTTAACTATAGGTTCAGAAGCACGAGCTCCAAAGCATCAGTAGCATTCTAGTACTCAGAAGTCAGAGTCAGTAGTGAGTCCTCATCCTTTGAGGATATGAGAATTATCATATTATTTTAGTACTTAGTTTATTTCAGTAGTTGGAGTTAGTTGGGGACATGTCTCATCAACTCCTTATTCAGACCGTTAGAAGCTTTGCAGACTATCATGTTCAGTAAGTTTATTAGTTTGTTTTAGGTATTTCATACCCTACCAGATGTTATATTTTATTAAATATTGTGTCTCAATTTTTAACCTTATGGCCTTTCAATCTTTATTTCTACATTTACACCATATATTATGCAGTGTTCAGGTACAGATATTAATCATGGGTTAGCTTGTGGTCCTTCGGGGTTATGAGTATCGTGTAGCATTCTGGGTACCAGATTTAGGGCGTTACAAACTTGATATCAGAGCCTAAGGTTCAATAGTGACCTATGAAGTCTGAAAGTCACATCTAGTAGAGTCTTGTACATGGGTGTGTTCCATGCCATATTTATGTGTAGGAGGCTATAAGATATTTTAGGAACAGTTTCTCTTCTTTCGGTATTCATGTCATGCCAGTGAGCATAATCTCAAGCTAATCTCTCAGTCTAATTTGTTTCTCCCTTTTTTCTATAGAACATGCCTCCTAAAAAAAGAAACGGGGATCAGACAGCCCCTCAGCCTGAAGATCCTTAGGGCGAATATGTTTCTCATGCAGAGTTTAGAGCTGTATTCACCACTCTTGCTAAGTCAGTTATTGCTCAAAATTAATGACCAGCTGTTGTTCCAATCAACCTAGTTGCCAATTCAGCTACAACTAGGATTCGGGACTTCACCCGAATAAATCCTCCATTTTTTCTCGAGTCTAAGTCAGATGAAGACCCTCAGGAATTCATCGATTAGGTTTAGAAGGTTACAAACATCATGGGGGTTACTCCTAATGAGAGTGATGAGCTAGCTGCATATCATTTGTAAGATATTGCCCACACTTGGTACAACAGTAGAAGTCAGAAAGGTCAATTGATGCAGGACTTACAGAGTGGGAGGAGTTTGTCACCACATTCTTAGAGAGGTTCTTTCCCCTAGAGCTGAGAGAATCTAAGGTGTTAGAATTCATCAACCTCAGGTAGGGCAACATGATGGTGAAAGAGTATTCTCTTAAGTTTACTCAATTAGCCAGATATGCCCCTCATGTGGTTGCAGACAGCAAGGCTAAGATGAGTAAGTTTGTTTTTGGGTTGAATGATAGTGTGGTCAACGAGTGTAGGTCTACGATATTGAGTAATGACATGACTTTAGCCAGGATTATGACTCATACTCAGCAGATAGAGGAGCAAAAGACTAAGGTAAGGTAGAAGCAGAATAAGAGAGCAAAGATAATTTTTTCAACTTTGCTTAGCCCAAATCAGAAGAAGGAAACCGTTCTTAGTTTTGTCCTAAGTCATCAGTTCCAACTCCTTGTTTAGCTCGTGCTCCAGCTCCTAAATTTAGGGATGGTAATAGAGATAGGGTGTCAGGCTCTAAGTCTGAGGGCAGTGTCAGCAATGCCCGAACTAATCCCTTTTGTCAGACTTATGGTAAAAACCACAAGGGTGTTTTCAGAGCTGGCAGTGATGTATGTTTCAAATGTGGAAAGCCAGGCCATAGAGTCGGAGATTGTCCCTAGTCAGGTTATTAGGGTCAGCAGAACTATTCCTCAGCTCAGTTTGGTCACCTAAATCAGTAGGGTGCCACTTCTAATGCTACTAGTGGGCAACGCCTAAATAAAATTTATGCTCTTCAGTCACGATAGGATCAGGAAAATTCCCTTGATACGGTTACTGGTACGTTACAGATCTTTTACTTGCATGTTTACGCTTTGCTAGATCCAGGTGCTTTCCTATCTTTTGTTACTCCTTACATAGCAGGCGATTTTAGAATCAATCCCGAAATTCTTGTAGAGCCCTTTTCTGTCTCTACCCCAATGGGTAAAACCATCATAGAGCAATGAGTATACGGAAACTGTCCGGTTATGATATTTCAGAAAGTTACTTCAGCAGACTTAGTCGAATTAAAGATGACTGATTTTGATATCATTCTCAGCATAGATTGGCTTCACTCCTGCTATTCCACAGTTGACTATAGAAACAGAATAGTTCAATTTTGATTTCTGAATAAACCCATCCTAGAGTAGAGGGGTAAGACTTCAACGTTCAGAGGTTAGCTTATTTCCTACTTTTGAGAAAGAAAAATAATGTCTAAAGGATGTGTCTATCATCTTGTTTGAGTTAAGGACACTAGTTCTGAAACTCGCAGTCTTGATTCAGTCCCAGTCATGAATGAATATTCAGATGTCTTTCCCGAAGATCTTCTTAGAATTCCTCTCAAAAGGGAAATAAACTTCGGTGTTGATCTTCTTCTATATGCTCAGCCTATATCTATTCCACCATACTAAATGGCACCAGTAGAACTCAAGGAAATAAATGAAAAGTTGAAGGATCTCTTAGATAAGGGGTTTATCAGGCCCAGCGTGTCCTCGTGGGGCGCACAAGTCTTATTTATGGGCAAGAAAGATGATTCTCTCAGAATATTCATTGATTACCGTCAGCTCAATAAAGTCATGATCAAGAAAAAGTATCCACTTCCCCGTATTGATGACTTGTTTGGCCAACTTCTGGGTGCCAGCTATTCTCTAAGATAGACCTCAGATCAAGCTATTATCAGCTCAGAGTCAGGGAATGTAACATTTTGAAAATAGCTTTCCAAACTTGTATGGTCACTTTGAATTCCTAGTTATGTCCTTTGGTCTTTCTAATGCCCCAGAAGCTTTCATGGACTTGATAAACTAGGTGTTCAAGCAGTACTTGGACATGTTCATCATAGTCTTCATAGATGATATTCTGGTCTATTCCCGCAGTGAGCATGATCATGTAGACCATCTCAGAATTATCGTTTAGACTCTCAGAGAACATCAGTTGTTTGCCAAATTAAGTAAGTG